>NC_092169.1:38217500-38517500 GCF_045791955.1 Oncorhynchus clarkii lewisi | reverse complement strand
TGGACTTGTAGATGACCTGGAGCCAGTGGGTCTGGAGACGAATATGTAGCGAGGGCCAGCCGACTAGAGCATACAAGTCGCAGTGGTGGGTGGTATAAGGTGCTTTAGTGACAAAACGGATGGCACTGTGATAAACTGCATCCAGTTTGCTGAGTAGAGTGTTGGAAGCAATTTTGTAGATGACATCGCCGAAGTCGAGGATCGGTAGGATAGTCAGTTTTACTAGGGTAAGTTTGGCGGCGTGAGTGAAGGAGGCTTTGTTGCGGAATAGAAAGCCAACTCTTGATTTGATTTTCGATTGGAGATGTTTGATATGGGTCTGGAAGGAGAGTTTAGAGTCTAGCCAGACACCTAGGTACTTATAGATGTCCACATATTCAAGGTCGGAACCATCTAGGGTGGTGATGCTGGTCAGGCGTGCGGGTGCAGGCAGCGAATGGTTGAAAAGCATGCATTTGGTTTTACTAGCGTTTAAGAGCAGTTGGAGGCCACGGAAGGAGTGCTGTATGGCATTGAAGCTCGTTTGGAGGTTAGATAGCACAGTGTCCAAGGACGGGCCGGAAGTATATAGAATGGTGTCGTCTGCGTAGAGGTGGATCAGGGAATCGCCCGCAGCATGAGAAACATCATTGATATATACAGAGAAAAGAGTCGGCCCGAGAATTGAATCCTGTGGCACCCCCATAGAGACTGCCAGAGGACCAGACAGCATGCCCTCCGATTTGACACACTGAACTCTGTCTGCAAAGTAATTGGTGAACCAGGCAAGGCAGTCATCCGAAAAACCGAGGCTACTGAGTCTGCCGATAAGAATACGGTGATTGACAGAGTCGAAAGCCTTGGCAAGGTCTATGAAGACGGCTGCACAGTACTGTCTTTTATCGATGGCGGTTTTGATATCGTTTAGTACCTTGAGCGTGGCTGAGGTACACCCGTGACCGGCTCGGAAACCAGATTGCACAGCGGAGAAGGTACGGTGGGATTCGAGATGGTCAGTGACCTGTTTGTTGACTTGGCTTTCGAAGACCTTAGATAGGCAGGGCAGGATGGATATAGGTCTGTAACAGTTTGGGTCCAGGGTGTCGCCCCCTTTGAAGAGGGGGATGACTGCGGCAGCTTTCCAATCCTTGGGGATCTCAGACGATATGAAAGAGAGGTTGAACAGGCTGGTAATAGGGGTTGCGACAATGGCAGTGGATAGTTTCAGGAATAGAGGGTCCAGATTGTCAAGCCCAGCTGATTTGTACGGGTCCAGGTTTTGCAGCTCTTTCAGAACATCTGCTATCTGGATTTGGGTAAAGGAGAACCGGGAGAGGCTTGGGCGAGTAGCTGCGGGGGGGGGGGGGGGGGGGGGAGCTGTTGGCCGAGGTTGGAGTAGCCAGGCGGAAGGCATGGCCAGCCGTTGAGAAATGCTTGTTGAAGTTTTCGATAATCATGGATTTATCGGTGGTGACCGTGTTACCTAGCCTCAGTGCAGTGGGCAGCTGGGAGGAGGTTCTCTTGTTCTCCTGTCCCAGAACTTTTTGGAGTTGGAGCTACTGGATGCAAACTTCTGCCTGAAGAAGTTGGCTTTAGCTTTCCTGACTGACTGTGTGTATTGGTTCCTGACTTCCCTGAACAGTTGCATATCGCGGGGACTATTCGATGTTATTGCAGTCCGCCACAGGATGTTTTTGTGCTGGTCGAGGGCAGTCAGGTCTGGAGTGAACCAGGGGCTATATCTGTTCTTAGTTCTGCATTTTTTGAACGGAGCATGCTTATCTAAAATGGTGAGGAAGTTACTTTTAAAGAAAGACCAGGCATCCTCAACTGACGGGATGAGGTCACGACAACGCAGACAAAAATTCCAAATTATATCCATAATGTCGACAGAAACATGGCAAACGTTTTTGATAATCAATCCTCAAGGTGTTTTTCAAATATCTATTCGATAATATATCAACCGGGATAGTTGGCTTTTCACTAGGGCCGGGAGGAACAATGCCTCTCTCTTTTGCGCAAGAATCACTCTGAGAGCCCCCACTTGACCACTTACGTAATGTGGTCATTCACGCTCATTCTTTAAAATAAAGGCCTGAAACTACGTCTAAAGGCTGTAGACACCTTAGGGAAGCCATAGAAAAATGAATCTGGTTGATATCCCTTTCAATGGTCAATAGGGATGCATAGGAACACAGCGGTTTCAAAATAAGAGTCACTTCCTGATTGGATTTTCCCCAGGCTTTCGCCTGTAATATCAGTTCTGTTATACTCACAGACAATATTTTACAGTTTTGGAAACTTTAGAGTTTTCTATCCTAAGCTGTCAATTAAATGCATATTCTAGCATCTGGTAAGCGGGTCGCTGTCCTCAGATAATTGCATGGTATGCTTTCGCCGTAAAGCCTTTTTGAAATCTGATAAAGCGGCTGGATTAACAAGAAGTTAACCTTTAAGCCGATGTATAACACTTGTATTTTTTATGAATGTTTATGATTACTATTTCTGTATTTTGAATTAGCACTCTGCAATTTCACAGGATGTTGTCGAGGTGGGTCGCTAGCGGAACACCTGCGTCAGAAAGGTTAATCAGAACAACAGTTTTTAACTGTGCTAACATAATTGCAAAGGTGTTTTCTAATGATCAATTAGCCTTTTAAAATTATAAACTTGGGGCGGCAGGTAGCCTAGTGGTTAGAGCGTTGGACTTGTAACCGAAAGGTCACAAGATTTATCCCCGAGCTGACAAGGTAAAAATCTGTCGTTCTGCCCCCCTAGTTAACACACTGTTCCTAGGCCGTCATTAAAAATAAAAAAAAGTAAATGTAAGTAAAGGAAAAAAATATAAAAAATTTACAACCAAGTAAAGGAATTACAAAAGTCAGAAATAGCAATAAAATTAATCACTTAACTTTGAAGATCTTCATATGGTTGCAGTCACAAGAGTCCCAGCTACACAATAGATGCTCGTTTTGCTCGATAAAGTCACGTTTTGTTCAGTAATCCACTGGCTCCAAGGCAGTCAAAACATGCAGACGAATACATCCTAATAGTACAGGTAAAGTTTGTCGAAACATGTCAAATGATGGTTATAATTAATCCTCAGGTTGTCAATTGTCGAAATAATCGATAATATTTAAACCGGACAATAGCGTATTCAATAGAAAGGAATCGGTCATGTGCGCTAACCAGCTCTGCATTCTTCCTCAGTCCACTGACAAAAAGGTCTCATTCTTCTTAATTTTTCAGAAAACAAGCCTGAAACAATGTCTAAAGACTGATGACATCTAGTGGAACTGCAATCTGGGTCCTAACCCATTAGACACTGTATAGACATTCAATTGAACATTCCACTTCCCGGATGAATTTTCCTCTGCCATATCAGTTCTGTTATACTCACAGACATTATTTTAACAGTTTTGGAAACTTTAGAGTGTTTTCTATACAAATCTACCAATATGCATATCCTAGCTTCTGGGCCTGAGTAACAGGCAGTTTACTTTGTGCACGCTTCTTATCCAGACGTCGAAATATTGCCCCCAAGCCATAAGAAGTTAAAGAAGCAATAAAACTGGCCTTCCTTAGACTAGTTGAGTATCTGGAGCATCAGCATTTGTAGGTTCGATTACAGGCTCAAAATGGCCAGAAACAGAGAACTTTCTTCTGAAACTCGTCAGTCTATTCTTGTTCGGGGGAAATTAAGGCTATTCCATGCGAGAAATTGCCAAGAAACTGAAGACCTCATTCAAGCTGTGTACTACTCCCTTCACAGAATAGCGCAGAATGGCTCTCACCAGAATGGAAAGAGGAGTGGGAGGCCCCGGTGCACAACTGAGAAAGAGGACAAGTACATTAGAGTCTCTAGTTTGAGAAACAGACGCCTCACAAGTCCTCAACTGGCAGCATCATTAAATAGTACCCGCAAAACACCAGTCTCAACGTCAAAAGTGAAGAGGCGTCTCTGGCATGCTGGCCTTCTTGGGGCGGCAGGTAGCCTAGTGGTTAGAGCGTTGGACTAGTAACCGAAAGGTTGCAAGATCGAAATAGGCAGAGTTGCAAAGAAAAAGCAATTTCTCAGACTGGCCAATAAAAAGGAAAGATTAAGATGGGCAAAAAAACACAGACACTGGACAGAGGAACTCTTCCTAGAAGGCCAGCATCTTGGACAAGTCTGAAACTGTGGGGGAACCCTTGAAAAATGTTATTCGAAGCATTCCTCATAATGGTTCCTCAAAGAACCTTTTGGGGTTCATTTTTTTAACTCCCTGTTCACCATCCTTCCATTACCATAAAAAAACGAAATTATAATACAAATATTGACAATATTGATTTAAATAGTTAATTGTTATTTAGTGGCAACACACGTGAATTAATATTTACGAAATAATTTACTAAACAAAACACATTACAAAATTGCAAAAATAAAATTATTTAACCTTTATTTAACTAGGCACATCAGTTATGAACAAATTCTTAATTACAATGACTGCCTACACCGGCTAAACCCAGATGACGCTGGGCTGATTGTGTGCCGCTCTATGGGACTCCCAATCCCTGCCAGATGTGATACAGCCTGGCGTCGAACTAGGGACTGTAGTGATGCCTCTTGCATAAAGACGTTGATGAAGAAGCCACATTTGCCTCAGGATCCACCCCGGTTGGTTTTCTGTGGAACCATGCTTTTTTTTGGTGCGACCCGTTGTCCAGCCCTTTGTCCACTGATCTCCACGGATGGTTGTCGGCAAATTTGTATGCTCTGCAAAAACACATTCACATTATCTATTTAATTGCACAGCATGCACATTGATGGGCTGTATATAATTTTTTGAAGGAAAATGCACTGAAACTAAAATAACTTTTGTTTTGGTGATCCTCTCAGCACCGGCTCATCTTCAAGTCCTCTGGTGGTTACAGTCCTAACCCTGGAACGGTAACACCAAAATAAATATATTAATGACCTACAACACCTATGGTATTCCTACAGTATATCAAAAATAGTTGTTTCACCTCTACATGTAGGCCTGCTGATTTAAACCTGATCGAACTTGTTTGGCATCAACTGTAAACATTCATCCGTAACGATACAATTCTCCCCCTACCCTCCTTCTTGGCAAGCATCTATTGTCCTGCTAATAGCCCATAATGGGTGGACGAATGGCTAATTTTGTATTCCAATGTATTGAACAAATCTACTAATTACAGTAATTTACCATTCTCACTCTCAGACAGCAAACGTTGTTTGCAGAGTTCCCGATCTCATTTTCAAGTCCTTGTTTAAAAAATAACGATATTTTTGGAAATGATTTCATTTTCAAATAACCGAAAGTGAGGAGTTGTAATCTGAAAAAAATGAAAAAGTCTATTGTCCTGCTAATAGCACATCCTAGAAACCTTTGCAGAAGAAACCAAAAGCCCACCACCTGGCCGGCCAAACGCTCCCCCAACCCAGACGTCGCCGGGCCAATTGTGCATTACCTCATGGGTCTCCCGGTCAGCACGGGTATTGAACCAGCATCTGTGCCACTCGGGAGGCCCATCCACAAAGTGTTTAATGCTGGTAAATTGCCTTGCACAAAGTATTAAAATACTGAAATACTACTTAAACAGGACTCTTAAAGAATTGAATTTAAATATAAATGTTCTTTTTTGATCACAGAAACAATGAGAAAATATGGAAAGATAAATAAATAATGAAATGCTAATTATATAAATTAGCCCGTGTAATCATCTGCCAGAGAGTAGCTACAATCTGCCCGAGCCTCGAGTAATACATTTGGGCCAGATAACTCTCATCGGCATCGGCCCGAGCCCCAAGTAATACATTTGGGCCAGATAACTCACAACGGAATCGGCCCGAGCCCGATCATTATCATTAGATATGCTGGACCCTATGTGAGAGAGGTGTTTTTGGGACCACATTGTGACTATTGTTCTGCTAATAGCCCTTGTGAAAACATGTTTTGAAAAGGCCTCCAGGGCCAACAGTGAAGTTCCTTACTTCCCCCCCCCCAACATTCCGCTGAAAAGGCAGCGCGGGATATTCAAAAATATTTTTTTGAAATATTTAACTTTCACACATCGACAAGTCCAATACAGCAAATGAAAGATAAACATATTGTTAATCTACCCATTGTGTCCGATTTTTTAAAATTTTACAGCGAAAACACAACATATATTTATGTTAGATCACCACCAAATCCCAAAAAACACAGCCATTTTTCCCAGCCAAAGATAAAGTCACAAAAGCAGAATTAGAGATAAAATGAATCACTAATCCTTGATAATCTTCATCCGATGACACTCATATGACATCATGTTACACAATACATGTTACACACAATACATGTTACACATGTTTTGTTCGATAAAATGCATATTTATATCCACAAATCTTGGTTTACATTGACGCCATGCTCAGAAATGCCTCCAAAATATCCGGAGTAATCACAGAGAGCTACGCCAGATAACAGAAATACTCATCATAAACTTTGACTAAAGATACATGTTCTACATATAATTTAAGATACAGTGGTTCTTAATGCAACCGCTGTGTCAGATTTTTTTGAAACGTTACAAAAAAAGCATACCATGCAATAATCTAAAACGGAGCTAAGACGTAAAAATATTTCTCCGCCATGTTGGAGTCAACAGAAATACGAAATTACATCATAAATATTCCCTTACCTTTGATGATCTTTCATCAGAATGCAGTGCAAGGAGTCCTAGTTCCACAATGAATCATTGTTTTGTTCCATAATGTCCATTACTAGTGTCCAATTAGCTGCTTTTGCTAGCAGGTTTATCTCACATGTCCAAAAACTGGCGCTGGTCCAGGCGAACTCTTCAGGATGTTATTTTCATATATATCCAATAACGTTCCAACCAGAGCATTCGTTTTTGTCTACAGAGTCATGGAACGCAGGCGATATCAACAGTAATTTGCGCAACCAGGAACTGGCATTCTGACAGTCCACTGACTCATTCCCCTCCCATCCGGTCATACATCACACTAGAGGCTTCATTCCACGTTCTACTGACTGTTGACATCTAGTGGAAGGCGTAGTAAGTGCGAACAGATCCATATCTTGTTTGGACGTGGATAGGCGTTGACTTGAAATTCGACTAGCCCTAGAATTTCCACTTACTGTTTGGAAGTTTGCCTGCCCTATGGGTTTTGTTATACTCACAGACATAATTCAAACAGTTTTAGAAACTTCAGAGTGTTTTCTATCCAATAGTAATACTAATATGCATATATTAGCATCTAGGACAGAGTAGGATGCAGTTCACTATGGGCACGCAATTCATCCAAAGTGAAAATGCTGCCCCCTATCCCTAACAGGTTTTAATGTAGTAAAAGAAAAGATCAAATAAAAAGAAAGAAATAAGACCTACACTTTTAACAGCACATTACTCGACGCTAGTGAGACTCATATCGCTCACAGCAGGCCTACAGTATATCTACAAATATTGTAGATATATCCTGTGTTTGATGTACAGTGCCTTGCGAAAATATTCGGCCCCCTTGAACTTTGCGACCTTTTGCCACATTTCAGGCTTCAAACATAAAGATATAAAACTGTATTTTTTTGTGAAGAATCAACAACAAGTGGGACACAATCATGAAGTGGAACAACATTTATTGGATATTTCAAACTTTTTTAACAAATCAAAAACTGAAAAATTGGGCGTGCAAAATTATTCAGCCCCTTTACTTTCAGTGCAGCAAACTCTCTCCAGAAGTTCAGTGAGGATCTCTGAATGATCCAATGTTGACCTAAATGACTAATGATGATAAATACAATCCACCTGTGTGTAATCAAGTCTCCGTATAAATGCACCTGCACTGTGATAGTCTCAGAGGTCCGTTAAAAGCGCAGAGAGCATCATGAAGAACAAGGAACACACCAGGCAGGTCCGAGATACTGTTGTGAAGAAGTTTAAAGCCGGATTTGGATACACAAAGATTTCCCAAGCTTTAAACATCCCAAGGAGCACTGTGCAAGCGATAATATTGAAATGGAAGGAGTATCAGACCACTGCAAATCTACCAAGACCTGGCCGTCCCTCTAAACTTTCAGCTCATACAAGGAGAAGACTGATCAGAGATGCAGCCAAGAGGCCCATGATCACTCTGGATGAACTGCAGAGATCTACAGCTGAGGTGGGAGACTCTGTCCATAGGACAACAATCAGTCGTATATTGCACAAATCTGGCCTTTATGGAAGAGTGGCAAGAAGAAAGCCATTTCTTAGAGATATCCATAAAATGTGTTGTTTAAAGTTTGCCACAAGCCACCTGGGAGACACACCAAACATGTGGAAGAAGGTGCTCTGGTCAGATGAAACCAAAATTGAATTTTTTGGCAACAATGCAAAACGTTATGTTTGGCGTAAAAGCAACACAGCTCATCACCCTGAACACACCATGCCCACTGTCAAACATGGTGGTGGCTGCATCATGGTTTGGGCCTGCTTTTCTTCAGCAGGGACAGGGAAGATGGTTAAAATTGATGGGAAGATGGATGGAGCCAAATACAGGACCATTCTGGAAGAAAACCTGATGTAGTCTGCAAAAGACCTGAGACTGGGACAGAGATTTGTCTTCCAACAAGACAATGATCCAAAACATAAAGCAAAATCTACAATGGAATGGTTCAAAAATAAACATATCCAGGTGTTAGAATGGCCAAGTCAAAGTCCAGACCTGAAACCAATCGAGAATCAGTGGAAAGAACTGAAAACTGCTGTTCACAAATGCTCTCCATCCAACCTCACTGAGCTCGAGCTGTTTTGCAAGGAGGAATGGGAAAAAATTTCAGTCTCTCGATGTGCAAAACTGATAGAGACATACCCCAAGCGACTTACAGCTGTAATCGCAGCAAAAGGTGGCGCTACAAAGTATTAACTTAAGGGGGCTGAATAATTTTGCACGCCCAATTTTTCAGTTTTTGATTTGTTAAAAAAGTTTGAAATATCCAATAAATGTCGTTCCACTTCATGATTGTGTCCCACTTGTTGTTGATTCTTCACAAAAAAATACAGTTTTATATCTTTATGTTTGAAGCCTGAAATGTGGCAAAAGGTCGCAAAGTTCAAGGGGGCCGAATACTTTCGCAAGGCACTGTATTTAATACCATTTCACTGATTCTACTCCACTCCATGAGCCCGTCCTACCCAATTAAGGTGCCTCCAACCTCCTGTATTATATCCCCTTTCTAAATAGAGGCTGAATATCTTTGGTGAACAGTTGTTTTCATCTCCACCTCCAACCTGAAGTACTTCACCAAGGGGACGACAGCTGAGTTATTAGCTCGCAAAGGCATCTTCCTGGCCCAGATCAACAAGTGTGTGCTCATCTATACTCACTCTTCGGGTTGACTTGGTGACAGGCTCACTCTTCGTGTTGACTTGGTGACAGGCTCACTCTTCGTGTTGACTTGGTGACAGGCTCACTCTTCGTGTTGACTTGGTGACAGGCTCACTCTTCGTGTTGACTTGGTGACAGGCTCACTCTTCGGGTTGACTTGGGGACAGGCTCACTCTTCGGGTTGACTTGGGGACAGGCTCACTCTTCGTGTTGACTTGGTGACAGGCTCACTCTTCGGGTTGACTTGGTGACAGGCTCACTCTTCGGGTTGACTTGGTGACAGGCTCACTCTTCGGGTTGACTTGGTGACAGGCTCACTCTTCGTTTTGATTTGGTGACAGGCTCACTCTTCGTGTTGACTTGGGGACAGGCTCACTCTTCGTGTTGACTTAGTGACAGGCTCACTCTTCGGGTTGACTTAGGGACAGGCTCACTCTTCAGGTTGACTTGGGGACAGGCTCACTCTTTGGGTTGACTTGGTGACAGGCTCACTCTTCGGGTTGACTTGGGGACAGGCTCACTCTACAGGTTGACTTGGTGACAGGCTCACTCTTCGTGTTGACTTGGTGACAGGCTCACTCTTCGGGTTGACTTGGGGACAGGCTCACTCTTCGGGTTGACTTGGGGACAGGCTCACTCTTCGTGTTGACTTGGTGACAGGCTCACTCTTCGGGTTGACTTGGTGACAGGCTCACTCTTCGGGTTGACTTGGTGACAGGCTCACTCTTCGGGTTGACTTGGTGACAGGCTCACTCTTCGTGTTGACTTGGTGACAGGCTCACTCTTCGTGTTGACTTGGGGACAGGCTCACTCTTCGTGTTGACTTGGTGACAGGCTCACTCTTCGGGTTGACTTAGGGACAGGCTCACTTTTCGGGTTGACTTAGGGACAGGCTCACTCTTTGGGTTGACTTGGTGACAGGCTCACTCTTCTGGTTGACTTGGGGACAGGCTCACTCTTCAGGTTGACTTGGGGACAGGCTCACTCTTCAGGTTGACTTGGTGACAGGCTCACTCTTCAGGTTGACTTGGGGACAGGCTAACTCTTCAGGTTGACTTGGGGACAGGCTCACTCTTCAGGTTGACTTGGTGACAGGCTCACTCTTCGGGTTGACTTGGTGACAGGTTCACTCTTCGGGTTGACTTGGGGGACAGGCTCACTCTTCAGGTTGACTTGGTGACAGGCTTACTCTTAAGGTTGACTTGGTGACAGGTTCACTCTTCGGGTTGACTTGGGGACAGGCTCACTCTTAAGGTTGACTTGGTGACAGGCTCACTCTTCAGGTTGACTTGGTTATCGGCTCCATTTATAATCTCTGACACTTATTTCTAACCGTGTCATCAACACGCGCCTGTGTCTACACTATGTTCTCACTGCAAAGGGTGTCTTTAGAGCAGACAGACAGACAGACAGACAGACAGAATCACACATACACAAAAAAACATGTAGCACACACACACAACCCCCTCTGTACCCTACTCCAATCTCTCTTTCACACACACACACACACCGCTTCCCCCTCACCTCTCAGCACCAACTCATCTCATCAGCCCTGACATGATGGTGGTGCCCCACAGGGTGAAAGACAATTTGGGGATGGCTATTAAATATCTGCGCCCGAATAATTAACTCACTGGCAATTTACTGGAATCAGCAGAAATTAGCCTAGCCTCAGCAGTAGGGCCCTAATGCAGTCATTAAGAACACACACACACACACACACACACACACACACACACACACACACACACACACACACACACACACACACACACACACACACACACACACACACACACACACACACACACACAGACACACCACAACACACTCTCACTCTGCGGGAGTATGAACAGCGTGGTTCAGACCTGGGGAAGAGGTTTGGGGCATAAAGTTAGGTGGTGTGTGTGTGTGACTTGACACACGGCTGGGCGTTTCTCCCCGCTCCACTCTACTCCCTCCTCAGCCCGCTCCCCTCTCCCCTCATCCCATTCCCTCTCTTCACTCTCCTCTCTAGCTCCTCTCTCCTCTCGCCTCTCTCCGCTCCCCTCTTCTCCCGCTCCTCTCCTCGCCCCCCCTCTACCCGCTCTGCTCCCGCTGAGGAGAAACTGTTTATGTGCTTTAACACGGCCAATGTGACTGTAGGGGCCTGGCTCAGACTCCCACAGCAATCAGCCTCCACGTTCCTTTATCTCAATGCCAAATAGGTTTTTATAATAACACATTACAATTGATTGGCCTGGGAGCTATTTTACACTAGGTGTGTTTACTCCTCACGGTTTGATGTGTGAAACTTCTCCCAAAATGATGGGGTTGTTTGACTAAGCCCTGTTGAGCTTTTGTTCTGTTGACAGACAAGTGGCTTTATTTTGACTGAGGGACATGTTTATTTTTTATGGGGTGCCTTCCCATTATTCCTTAATCAAGTCCCAAATGGGGTGTACAATTATTATGGTTTATGGCTTACAGGGGAGGAGGATGCTTCAAAAGTGACGGATGGTTGAACATATTTTTCACAGTCTGCATAGCACAACAGTCAAACGTAGGTGTCTCTTTATGTGTGTGTCTGCTTAATGTTTAACCTATAAAAGGAACACTTGAGCTGTGAGTTCTAGATTTTGGAAGCAGGATAAGGAATCCTCAAGGATTCCCAAGTTTATCTGCATTGGTTTCTCTCTAAGCTGTAGCCTCTTCTGCGTTTAAGCTTATTCTCAGATCCAGTATACAGAGCCATAACCTGCTTTGTGACATGTTGATGAAATGTTGTGATGCTTTTAAGCTGCAATGCCACTGTGCTATTAAAGCTCATTGATCAGCTCTCTGTGATAACGTGAGACTGACTTTGACGTACTTCACCACAGTAAAAGCTCCTGACCTTCACTGGCATACAAGTCATGATACATTAAGACCTGCACAGAAGTCATGCTACATTAAGACATTCACAGAAGTCATGCCACATTGAGTCTTTCACAGAATCCATGCCACATTAAGTCCTTCACAGAAGTCATGCTACAGTAAGTGCTAACGGTGGGAGGAGAGCCTTGTAGATGAAGAGGGGAAGATGAATCCCCCTTCTCTCTCTCTCAACATACTCCCAGATCTATTTCTCCTTCTCTTGCTTCCTCTCCCTCTCCCCATTCCTCTCCATAGTCCCCTCCCCTCTTTCTCCTTCTCTTGCCATTCCCCCTTCCTCCCCACTCCTCTATCCTCCCTTCTCCGTCTCCATCTCCCTCTCCTTCCTCTCCATAGTCCCCTCCCCTCTTTCTCCTTCTCTTGCCATTCCCCCTTCCTCCCCACTCCTCTATCCTCCCTTCTCCGTCTCCATCTTCTTCTCCTTCCTCTCCATAGTCCCCTCCCCTCTTTCTCCTTCTCTTGCCATTCCCCCTTCCTCCCCACTCCTCTATCCTCCCTTCTCCGTCTCCATCTCCCTCTCCTTCCTCTCCATAGTCCCCTCCCCTCTTTCTCTGTCTCTTGCCATTCCCCCTTCCTCCCCACTCCTCTATCCTCCCTTCTCCGTCTCCATCTCCCTCTCCTTCCTCTCCATAGTCCCCTCCCCTCTTTCTCCTTCTCTTGCCATTCCCCCTTCCTCCCCACTCCTCTATCCTCCCTTCTCCGTCTCCATCTTCTTCTCCTTCCTCTCCATAGTCCCCTCCCCTTTTTCTCCTTCTCTTGCCATTCCCCCTTCCTCCCCACTCCTCTATCCTCCCTTCTCCGTCTCCATCTCCCTCTCCTTCCTCTCCATAGTCCCCTCCCCTCTTTCTCCGTCTCTTGCCATTCCCCCTTCCTCCCCACTCCTATATCCTCCCTTCTCCGTCTCCATCTCCCTCTCCTTCCTCTCCATATCCCCCTTCCTTCTTACTCTCTTCATTACTCCCCCTCTCCTTCAGGTCAGAGGAGGCTAACAAGGTGTTATCGGTGGTGGTCCAGATGCATGATGTCTTAGTGAAGGCCTGGGCCATGTGGGACGACGACCTGGAGAACATCTTCATTAAGGAGCACCAGCTGCACATGTGTGTGTCCGCCCTCACCTGCTACCTGCATGCCTGCCTACAACAGAACGAGAGCAAGTCACGTAAGTACCTGACTTAGTTCTCCCCACTACTGCTTGTGTGATCCAAGCAAACACAGATGAGCTAGAGTAATATCCCTATATTAGGCACAGCTACTGGTAATATTCCAGTTTATACCTCATGATGCACAGCTACTGGTAACCTTCCAGCTTTTTGAGGTACAGCTACTGTCAGAGGTCACCAAGTGCAACATAGCTTAAGCGTATAAATCAGCTAGAAAGATGTGTCGGCATCGGGTAATTGTCTCTGGCCCCCTCCAGTTAGGGGGAGTGATGAGCTCTACAGCAGAGTTAAACAACTCAATCGCTGGTTGAAAACTGTTTTCTGTCCCTTCCAAAAGATAGAATTTGTAGATAATTGGCCCTCTTTCTGGGACTCACCCACAAACAGGACCAAGCCTGGCCTGCTGAGGAGTGACATACTCCATCCAAGCTGGAGGGCTGCTATCATCTTATCTATGAACATAGACAGGGCTATAACTCCTCCAGCTCCACAATGAGATAGGGTGCAGGCCAGGCAGCAGGCTGTTAGCCAGCCTGCCAGCCTATGTTGAACATAATAAACGGCTGCCTATCCAACGGATGTGTACCAAACTCACTAAAAGTTGCAGTAATTAAGCCTCTCTTGAAAAAGTCAAACCTTGACCCAGAAAATATAAAAAACTATCAGCCTATATCGAATCTTTCATTCCTCTCAAACATTTTAGAAAAAGCTGTTGCGCACTCACTGCCTTCCTGAAGACAAACAATGTATACAAAATGCTTCAGTCTGTTTTTCACCCATTCATAGTACTGGGACTGCACTCGTGAAGGCGATACATTTCCTTTTAATGGTGTCAGACCAAGGCTCTGCATCTGTCCTCGTGCTCCTAGACCTTAGTGCTGCTTTTGACACCATCGATCACCACATTCTTTTGGTAAGATTGGAAACCCAAATTAGTCTACACTAACAAGTTCTGGCCTGGTTTAGATCTTATCTGTTGGAAAGATATCAGTTTGTCTCTGTGGATGGTTTGTCCTCTGACATATCAACTGTAAGTTTCGGTGTTCCTCAAGGTTCTGTTTAAGGACCACTGTTTGTTTTCTCTATATATTTTACCTCTTGGTGATGTCATTCGAAAACATTATGTTAACTTTTACTGCTATAAGGACGATACACAGCTGTACATTTCAATGAAACATGGTGAAGCCCCAAAATTTCCATCAATAGAAGCCTGTGTTTCAGACATAAGGAAGTGGATGGCGGCAAATGTTTTACATTTAAACTTGAACAAAACAGAAAAGCTAGTTCTAGGTCCCAAGAAACAAAGAGATCTTCTGTTGGATCTGACAATTAATCTTGATTGTTGTACAGTCATCTCAAATGAAACTGTGAAGGTCCCCGGTGTTACTATGGACCCTGATCTCTCTTTTGGCAAACAGATCAAGACTATTTCAAGGACAGCTTTTTTCCATCTACATATCATTGCAAAAATCAGAAACTTTCTGTCCATAAACAATGCAGAAAAGCTAATCCATGCTTTTGTCACTTCTAGATTAAACAACTACAATGCTCTACTTTCCGGCTACCCGGATAAAGCACTAAATAGACTTCAGTTATTGCTAAACACGGCTGCTAGAACTTTGAGTAGAACCCCAAAATGTGATCATATGACTCCAGTGCTAGGCTCTCTACACTGATGGATAGGATAGGGCTGATTTCAAGGTTGTACTGCTAACCTACAAAGCATTACATGGGCTTGCTCCTACCTATCTCTCTGATTTTGGTCCTGCCGTATATACCTACACGTACACTATGGTCACAAGACGCAAGCTTCCTTATTGTCCCTAGAATTTCTAAGCAAACAGCTGAAGGCAGGTCTTTCTTCTATAGAGCTCCATTTTTATGGAATGGTCTGCCTATCCATATGAGAGATGCAGACTCTGTCTCAACTTTTAAATCATTATTGAAAACTCATCTCTTCAGTAGGTCCTATGATTGAGTGTAGTCTGGCCAAGGGGTGTGAAGGTGAACGGAAAGGCACTGGAGCGACAAACCGCTTTGCTGTCTCTGCCTGGCCGGTTCCCCTCTCTCCACTGGGATTCTCTGCCTCTAACCCTATTATGGTGGCTGAGTTGCTGGCTTACTGGTGTTCTTCCATGCCGTCCCTAGGATGGGTACGTAACTTGAGTGGATTGAGTCACTGACGTGATCTTCCTGTCTGGGTTGGCGCCCCACTCGGGTTTGTGCCGTGGGGGAGATCTTTGTGGGCTATACTCAGTCTTGTCTCAGGGTAGTAAGTTGGCGGTTTGAAGATATCCCTCTAGCGTTGTGGGGGCTGTGCTTTGGCAAAGTGGGTGGGGTTATATCCTGCCTGTTCGGTCCTGTCCGGGGGTATGGTTGGATGTGGCCACAGTGTCTCCTGACCCATCCTTTTCAGACTCCAGTATTTATGCTGCAATAGTTTGTGTGTCAGAGAGCTAGGGTCAGTCTGTTATATCTGGAGTGTTTTTCCTGTCTTATCCGGTGTCCTGTGTGAATTTAAGTATGCTCCCTCTAAATCCCTCTCCATTCCCTCTCGGAGGACCTGAGCCTTAGGACCTTGCCTCAGGACTACCTGGCCTGATGACTCCTTGCTGTCCCCAGTCCACCTGGTCATGCTGCTGCTCCAGTTTCAACTGTTCTGCCTGTGGCTATGGAACCCTGACCTGTTCACCGGATGTCCTACCATGTCCCGGAATTGCTATTTTCGACTCTCTCTCTACCGCAGCTGCTGTCTCTATCTCTGAATGCTCGGCTATGAAAAGCCAACTGACATTTACTTTTGTGGTGCTGACCTGTTGCACACTCTACAACCATTGTGATTATTATTATTTTTATTTGACCCTGCTGCTCATCTATGAACGTTTGAACATCTTGGCCATGTACTGTTACAATTTCCACCCGGCACAGCCAGAAGAGGACTGGCCACCCCTCAGAGCCTGGTTCCTCTCTAGGTTTCATCCTAGGTTCCAGCCTTTCTAGGGAGTTTTTCCTAGTCACCGTGCTTCAACATCTGCATTGCTTGCTGTTTGGGGTTTTAGGCTGGGTTTCTGTATAGCGCTTTGTGACATCGGCTGATCTGAAAATGGCTTTATAAATACATTTCATTGATTGATTGATTGAGCTACAGGTAACCTTGCAGTTTCTACCTCACATGAGGCACAGATACTGGTAACCTTCCAGCTTCTACCTCATATGAGGCACAGCTACTGGTAACCTTTCAGCTTCTACCTCATATGAGGCAATGCTACTGGTAACCTTCCAGCTTCTACCTCATATGTCACAGCTACAGGTAACCTTCCAGCTTCTACCTCATATGACACAGCTACTGGTAATATTGCAGCTTCTACCTCATGAGGCACAGCTACTGATAATCGTGCAGCTCCTACCTCATGAGGCACAGCTACTGCTAACCTTGCAGCTTCTACCTCATGAGGCACAGCTACTGGTAACCTTCCAGCTTCTACCATATATGAGACACAGCTACTGGTAACCTTGCAGCTTCTATGAAGGACAGAGCTCTAGCCAACATGTGGCTATGCAACTGCTAATATTATGGGTAACAAACGGTGTGTTTCTTTAAATTTCACCTTTATTTAACCAGGTAGGCCAGTTGAGTTCTCATTTACAACTGTGACCTGGTCAAGATAAAGCAAAGCAGTGGGACTAAAACAACAACAACAGAGTTACACATGGGATAAACAAACGTACAGTCAATATCACAATAGAACAATCTGTATACAGTGTGTGCAAATGAAGTAAGGCAATAAATAGGCCAATAGTGGCGAAGTAATTACAATTTAGCAGATAACACGAGTGATGTATGTGCAGATGAGGATGTGCAAGTAGAAATACTGGTGTACAAAAGAGCAGAAAAACAAAAACAAATATGGGGATGAGGAAGATAGTTGGTTGGATGGGCTATTTACAGATGGGCTGTGTACAGCTGAAGCGATCGGTAAGCTGCTCTGACAGCTAACGCTTTAAGTTAGTAAGGGTTAATAAGATATAGTCTCCAACTTCAATTATTTTTGCAATTCGTTCCAGTCATTGGCAGCAGAGAACTGGAAGGAAAGGCTGCCAAAGTAGGTGTTGGCTTTGGGGATGTCCAGTGAAATATACCGGAGCACGTGCTACGGGTGGGTGCTGCTATGGTGACCAGTGAGCTGAGATAAGGCAGAGCTATACCTAGCAAAGACTTAGAGATGACCTGGAGCCAGTGGGTTTGGCGAGGAATATGTAGCGAGGACCAGCCAACGAGAGCATACAGGTCGCAGGGGTGGGTAGTATATGGGGTTTTGGTGACAAAACAGATGGTACTGTGATAGACTGCATCCAGTTTGCTGAGTAGAGTGTTGGAGGCTAATTTGTAAATGACATCGCCAAAGTCAAGGATTGGTAGGATAGTCAGTTTTACGAGGGTAAGTTCGGCAGCATGAGTGAAGGAGGCTTTGTTTGCGAAATAGGAAGTCGATTCTAGATTTAAATTAAACTTTGGATTGGAGATGCTTAATGTGAGTCTGGAAGGAGAGTTTACAGTCTTGCCAGACACCTAGGTATTTATAGTTGTCCACATATTCTAAGTCAGAACTGTCCAGAGTAGTAATGCTGGACGGGCGGGCAAGTGCGGGCAGTGATCGGTTGAAGAGCATGCATTTAGTTTGACTTGCATTTAAGAGCAGTTGAAGGCCACGGAAGGAGAGTTGTAATGGCGTTGAAGCTTGCACCTTTACCTGTGAAGGGCTCACACACAGATGAACAGGAAGACTCTTGTGAAGTTTAACTCCCACAAATGGTTCTCGGCGTGTAGGAGTTGTGTTCATCAGCCTTTATTTAGACTAGGTTCTCCAAGATAACTCAAAATTGAGTATTTAGTGGAAGCACTTTCTTTTTCTGTTCCACCGAGTGGAGCATCCATGTCAAAGAAAGACCATCTATTCTTCACCACCAATCACTGCCATAGTCTCCTTTAATCTCATGCTTCGCTTAGACTGACCCAAACTAACAACAATACCAGACCACACCGCACAGCCTCAGCTCAGACTGTCCCTCACTAACAACCAGACCAGACCACACAGCCCAGCCTCCTCTGTGGTACCAGAAAGAGTAATGGACAGTTGTAGCCAATAGTCCTACAGCAAAAGCTATTGAAGATGGATTATATACGGTGGTGTTAGATCACTGTTCTCAGAAATACATTATGTATACAAAAGTATGTGGATACCTCTTCCAATAAGTGGATTTGGCTATTCCACCCACACCTGTTGCTGACAGGTGTATAAAATAAATCACACATCCATGCAATCTCTATAGTCAAACATTGGCAGTAGAAAAGCCTTACTAAAGAGCTCAGTGACTTTCAACCAGGCACTGTCATAGGATGCCACCTTTCCAACAAGTCAGTTCATCAGCTGTAAATTCTGTTATTCTGAAGTGGAAACGTCTAGGATCTACAACGGCTGAGTGGTAGGCCAACCAAGCTCACAGAACGGGCCGAGCAGCCACACACAAGCCTAAGAACATCATATGCAATGCCAAGCGTCGTCTGGTGTAAAGCTCGCCGCCATTGGGCTCTGGAGCAGTGGAAACATGTTCTCTGGAGTGATGAATCATGCTTCCCCATCTGGCAGTGAATCTGGGTTTGGCGGATGCCAGGAGAACGCTACCTACCCCAATGCATAATGCCAACTGCAAAGTTTGGTGGAGGAGGAATAATGGTCTGGGGCTGTTTTTCATGGTTTGGGCTAGGCCCCTTAGTTCCAGTGAAGGGACATGTTAACGCTACAGCATACAATGACATGCTAGACGTTTCGGTGCTTCCAAATTTGTGGCAACAGTTTGGGGGAAGGCCCTTTCCTATTTCAGCATAACAATGCCCCCGTGCACAAAGCGAGGTTCATTGCCCAACATCAGTGCCCTACCACACTAATGCTCTTGTGGCTGAATGGTAGCAAGTCTCCGAAGCAATGTTCCAACATCTAGTGGAAATCCTTCCCAGAAGACTGGAGGCTGTTATAGCAGCAAAGAGGGGACCAACTCCATATTAATGACCATGATTTTAGAATGAGACATTTGACGAGCAGGTGTCCACATACTTTTGGTCATGTAGTGTATGTCCAGATAAGATAACGTAGTTGATCTTCCTTGGGTGATGGTGGACTGGACAATAGCATATAATGCACTAAATGGGCAATAGGCTGTCATTAAGATGAAGATGGCCTGTATTAAAATTGAAAGACTAACAGGACAACAGTCTCTCCCTCTCCAGTATGTGCTATTATATTGTCCACCACACAAATACTGTAATCACCTTTCACAGAAATAATCACAGGCCATTCCATTTCCTATGGGTTGGCGTTTCTGGGGATGAACATTAAACGATGCACTCACACACAAAGATAGGGGGGTCTGTTGCCCTTGGTATTGTATGAAGAGATGAGATGGCTGGCTGGGGCATGGTAACTGCGTTGTGTCCCAAATGGCACCCTATTCCCTATGTAGTTAACTGTTTTTGGCCAGGGCCCCTAGGGCTCTGGTCAAAAGTAGTGCACTATATAGAGAATAGGGTCCCATTTGGGACGCAGTCTGGGTGTGGTCCTGGTAGCGTTATCAGTTATCATACACAAGCTGTGTGGCCTGTCTGGCTGGTTGAAAGGGGTAGAGGGCCAGGAGGGTGGAGGGGCTGGGGGGGGGGGTATATTTACATCAACAGTCCCCCCCAGGAGGGAGTTCACCTACTCAGTGACCCCTCTCTCTACTCCCCTTCTCAAAGTGGCTAGAGCTTGCCAAGAAAGCAACCTCCCCCTCTCCCGTTCACTGTTCATGTGTGCCACTGATCTTAGCTGCAGAGATGGTCCGGTGATGATACTACAGGCAATTAAGCCCTCTAGTTACCATTGAAATGTTGATGACAACCTCCCTCTAACGGTGTCACTATTCTCACCCCCCCTCTCTATCTCTCTCTCCTGCCCTTTTTCATCCCTCCATCCCCAGGTGCTGTGGCTGCTGAGTTTCCATGACAAGAACACCCTGGCGGATGCTGTGGACAAGTACTGCATCGGGGTGCCGCCCATTCAGTGGTTGGCATGGATACCACAGCTCCTGAACTTCCTGGTGGGGTCATAGGGCAAACCCCTGCTCAACCTCATCAGCCAGGTACGTCAATCTGTCTACTACAACATACCTGTGACCACCCACAACACACCTGTACCCACAGAGATCCTATTGAATTAAGTTCTAATATATAATTCTATGCCTGTGGTCACCTCACGTCCATAGAATAAGCCCATCTGTCTACAGCACACCCCATTAGAATTAGAAATCTACAGTATAAAAAGGAAGGTAAGCGTTGCTAGGGTACACAATAATAGATCTTTGTAGACTGGTAGTCTTTGGCAAAGGGGTTCATTGGTTAATTAACAAAACAAAACGAGGAGGACCAAAGCACTCTTCCGTATATAGTGTTTCTCAACTTTCTCAACTTTTTTGTACCAGGGACGGGCAAGCTGTGGACCTTCCTGTACCACAAGCAATCAGCCCTCCCCTCCTCATCACTCTTAAATGTGATTTTTTCCCCATATGTATCTGTCCATGTGTGTCTGTGTCCGTGACTGAGGGGAAAGGGGTGTGTGTGCGCATAAGAGTGCCGCCATGTCAGCCTAATAAAGATAGATTAACAGCAATCAGTGCCAGAGTGGTCTCTCTCTAGCACTTTGGATTTATCAAATTAACCATTCCTATTCCTCTCCTCTCATTTATTGGCTTCCCCCTCTTCCCCTCTCTCCAGTGAGCCTTTTCAAATGATTTATGGAAGGAATGATTATTAAGTTCATATCAAACGCATCTGCAGTGCAGGAACAGAGCTGCAAATTAAAGTAGGTGACTAATTTGCTTTCCGTTAATTAAGTATTATTTAAAGTGGCGTGAGCTTCAAAGAGTAGTTGGCTACGTCAAACACCCCTCATCCAGCCGGTAGAGTGGGAAATGGGAGAGAAGGAGGGAGGAGGAGAAGTAGGGAATGAAGAGAGAGGGAATAGAGAGTGTGAGAGAAGGGAGAGCAAAGAGTCGAGAGAGCAGTTGTAAGGCCTAATTGACAGCACACCACCTAAGTAAGTTTGGATGCCAGTTAGGGTTTGGGTTGGATGCCAGTTAGTATCTGTCTGATCTCAGAATCTGCCTGTAGCACTCTGAGTGGAAACACACCATATTAAGGATAGTTAGTCAATCCCACGTCAAGTGCTTAATGGAATAGAAATATGGCTTTGTTAGTTATTAAATCAGGCTTCCTCAACCTTTTTTTGATCCAGCGTTCCCTTTACCTATTACATGAGTGGAGAGACATCAAGGAGAGGTTTTTTAATGTCTTTTGGCGTTTGGTATTTGGGGAGTGAATGGGTGAGGCCTTTCCCCCCTCCTCATGCCTCCTCGCCCTGTGATAAGTGAAGGGTAAAAGGTTGAGTGTCTTTCTGTAAAATAAAAAAAGCAGCAAAGCACCTTTTAAATAGATGGAAGCCTTTATCTCAGCGATGCTGAATAATTTAGTGTTTCTCCGTAAGATTCAGGTGCATGACGGGATGTTTTAAAAACGGACAGTGAAATATTAATGAAGGTTAGCCCTGAGAGGTAGAGGAGAGATGAATCACAGCGTTAACATTCCTTTAGACAATCTAACACCCCTCCTCCTCACCCCCTCCAAAATATGACATCCTTCATCGCCTGATCTCAACTTCCTCTCCTTCTTCCTCCTTTCATCTTTAATCTGCCACTTAAGGTTACAAGCTTCACTCCATCAATCTACGTGAGTGTGTGCACGTGGGTGTAGTGGGATTTTTGGATTAGCGGAAACCTTTTGTTAACATGATAGCAATGTTTTAAAATGTTTGTCTTTTCATTTTGTGAAAGCAAGGAAGAGTCGCCTTCCCTTGCTTGTAGTAGCTAGCTGGCAGCCTAGCTAGATGGTTTCACCCTGGATAAAAATGTAGCAAGCTAGCTAGCCTTTTTAGCTTCCCACATCTCTGGCAAATAATATTATACTTGCTGGTGTAACATAAAACATTTCCCCAGTTTGATATGCTGCTTGTGTATACATTCCCATATCAGCTAAAAATAAAATAAAAAGCACATGGCTAGCTAGATCAAATCTAAATGTATTCATCACAACAGGTGTAGACTTTCCCATGAAATGTTTACTTATAAGCCCTTTCCCAACAATGCAGAGTTAAAAAGTACGATTTTTTATTTTGAAAATAACAAAAAAAATACAATTAAAAAGGAAATAGTAACACAATAACAATAACAAGGCTGTAGAGTACTGGTACTGTGGTACGAGGTAGTTCACCATTTCCTGCTACAAGCCCAGCTTCAGACGCAATCGTTAGGCAAGGTTCATTTCAGTGTAGGAAAGGATAAAACAGCGTCTGTGCCACCAGTAAGTACAGATAGTAACGTTAGTATAAATCCCCTCGCACGGTCCCCGCAGCCGGACAACGTTCTCACGGTTTCTGGAAGGAAATGCTGTAGGAATGCTGTAGGAAGCCACAAATTGAAAACTCTAGTCATTGGCGACTCCATTACCCGCAGTATTAGACTTAAAACGAATCATCCAGTGATCATACACTGTTTACCAGGGGGCAGGGCTACCGACGTTAAGGCTAATCTGAAGATGGTGCTGGCTAAAGCTAAAACTGGTGAGTGTAGAGAGTATAGAGATATTGTTATCCACGTCGGCACCAACGATGTTAGGATGAAACAGTCAGAGATCACCAAGCGCAACATAGCTTCAGCGTGTAAATCATCTAGAAAGATGTGTCGGCATCGAGTAATTGTCTCTGGCCCCCTCCTAGTTAGGGGGAGTGATGAGCTCTACAGCAGAGTCTCACAACTCAATCGCTGGTTGAAAACTATTTTCTGCCCCTCCCAAAAGATAGAATTTGTAGATAATTGGCCCTCTTTCTGGGACTCACCCACAAACAGGACCAAGCCTGACCTGCTGAGGAGTGACGGACTCCATCCTAGCTGGAGGGGTGCTCTCATCTTATCTACCAACATAGACAGGGCTCTAACTCCTCTAGCTCCACAATGAAATAGGGTGCAGGCCAGGCAGCAGGCTGTTAGCCAGCCTGCCAGCATAGTGGAGTCTGCCACCAGCACAGTCAGTGTAGTCAGCTCAGCTATTCTCATTAAGACCGTGTCTGTGCCTCGACCTAGGTTGGGCAAAACTAAACATGGCTTGTGTTCGCTTTAGCAATCTCACTAGGATAAAGACCTCCTCCATTCCTGTTATTATTGAAATAGATCATGATACCTCACATCTCAAAATAGGGCTACTTAATGTTAGATCCCTTACTTCAAAGGCAATTATAGTCAATGAACTAATCACTGATCATAATCTTGATGTGATTGGCCTGACTGAAACCTGATGAATTTACTGTGTTAAATGAGGCCTCACCTCCTGGCTACACTAGTGACCATATCCCCCGTGCATCCCGCAAAGGCGGAGGTGTTGTTAACATTTACGATAGCAAATTTCAATTTACAAAAAAAAATGACGTTTTCGTCTTTTGAGCTTCTAGTCATGAAATCTATGCAGCCTACTCAATCACTTTTTATAGCTACTGTTTACAGGCCTCCTGCGCTATATACAGCGTTCCTCATTGAGTTCCCTGAATTCCTATCGGACCTTGTAGTCATAGCAGATAATATTCTAATCTTTGGTGACTTTAATATTCACATGGAAAAGTCCACAGACCCACTCCAAAAGGCTTTCGGAACCATCATCGACTCAGTGGGTTTTGTCCAACATGTCTCTGGACCCACTCACTGTCACAGTCATATTCTGGACCTAGTTTGTCCCATGGAATAAATGTTGGGGATCTTAATGTTTTTCCTCATAATCCTGGACTATCGGACCACCATTTTATTACGTTTGCAATTGCAACAAATAATCTGCTCAGACCCCAACCAAGGAACATCAAAAGTCATGCTATAAATTCACAGACAACACAAAGATTCCTTGATATCCTTCCAGATTCCCTCTGTCTACCCAAGGACGCCAGAGGACAAAAATCAGTTAACCACCTAACTGAGGAACTCAATTTAACCTTGCTCAATACCCTAGATGCAGTTGCACCCCTAAAAACTAAAAACATTTCTCATAAGAAACTAGCTCCCTGGTACACAGAAAATACCCGAGCTCTGAAGCAAGCTTCCAGAAAATTGGAACGGAAATGGCGCCACACCAAACTGGAAGTCTTCCGACTAGCTTGGAAAGACAGTACCGTGCAGTATCGAAGAGCCCTCACTGCCGCTCGATCATCCTATTTTTCCAACTTAATTGAGGAAAATAAGAACAATCCGAAATTCCTTTTTGATACTGTCGCTAAGCTAACTAAAAAGCAACATTTCCCAAGAGAGGATGGCTTTCACTTCAGCAGTGATAAATTCATGAACTTCTTTGAGGAAAAGATTATAATTATTAGAAAGCAAATTACGGGCTCCTCTTTAAATCTGCGTATTCCTTCAAAGCTCAGTTGTCCTGAGTCTGCACAACTCTGCCAGGACCTAGGATCAAGAGAGACACTCAAGTGTTTTAGTACTATATCTCTTGACACAATGATGAAAATAATCATGGCCTCTAAACCTTCAAGCTGCATACTGGACCCTATTCCAACGAAACTACTGAAAGAGCTGCTTCCTGGGCAGGCCCAGTGCATCAAAGCTGGGACCGAGAGACTGAAAAACAGCTTCTATCTCAAGGCCATCAGACTGTTAAACAGCCACCACTAACACTGAGTGGCTGCTGCCAACACACTGACACTGACTCAACTCCAGCCACTTTAATAATGGGAATTGATGGGAAATTATGTAAATATATCACTAGCCACTTTAAACAATGCTACCTTATATAATGTTACTTACCCTACATTATTCATCTCATATGCATACGTATATACTGTACTCTATATCATCGACTGTATCCTTATGTAATACATGTATCACTAGCCACTTTAAACTATGCCACTTTGTTTACATACTCATCTCATTTGTACATACTGTACTCGATACCATCTACTGTATCTTGCCTATGCTGCTCTGTACCATCACTCATTCATATATCCTTATGTACATATTCTTTATCCTCTTACACTATGTACAAGACAGTAGTTTTGGAATTGTTAGTTAGATTACTTGTTATTACTGCATTGTCGGAACTAGAAGCACAAGCATTTCGCTACACTCGCATTAACATCTGCTAACCATGTGTATGTGACAAATAAAATTTGATTTGATTTGATTTATGTTGAACATAATAAACGTCTCTCTATCCACCGGATGTGTACCAAACTCACTAAAAGTGGAAGTAATAAAGCCTCTCTTGAAAAAGCCAAACCTTGACCCAGAAAATATAAAAAACTATCAGTCTATATTGAATCTTCCATTCCTCTCAAAAATTTTAGAAAAGGCTGTTGCGCAGCAACTCACTGCCTTCCTGAAGACAAACAATGTATACGAAATGCTTCAGTCTGGTTTTAGACCCCATCATAGCACTGAGACTGCACTTGTGAAGGTGGTAAATTACCTTTTAATGGCATCAGACCGAGGCTCTGCATCTGTCCTCGTGCTCCTAGACCTTAGTGCTGCTTTTGATACCATCGATCACCACATTCTTTTGGAGAGATTGGAAACCCAAATTGGTCTACACGGACAAGTTCTGGCCTGGTTTAGATCTTATCTGTCGGAAAGATATCAGTTTGTCTCTGTGAATGGTTTGTCCTCTGACAAATCAACTGTAAATTTTGGTGTTCCTCAAGGTTCCGTTTTAGGACCACTATTGTTTTCACTATATATTTTACCTCTTGGGGATGTCATTCGAAAACATAATGTTAACTTTCACTGCTATGCAGATGACACACAGCTGTACATTTCAATGAAACATGGTGAAGCCCCAAAATTGCCCTCGCTAGAAGCATGTGTTTCAGACATAAGGAAATGGATGGCTGCAAACTTTCTACTTTTAAACTCGGACAAAACAGAGATGCTTGTTCTAGGTCCCAAGAAACAAAGATCTTCTGTTAAATCTGACAATGAATCTTAATGGTTGTACAGTCGTCTCAAATAAAACTGTGAAGGACCTCGGCGTTACTCTGGACCCTGATCTCTCTTTTGAAGAACATATCAAGACCATTTCAAGGACAGCTTTTTTCCATCTACGTAACATTGCAAAAATCAGAAACTTTCTGTCCAAAAATGATGCAGAAAAATTAATCCATGCTTTTGTCACTTCTAGGTTAGACTACTGCAATGCTCTACATTTCCGGCTACCCGCATAAAGCACTAAATAAACTTCAGTTAATGCTAAATACGGCTGCTAGAATCCTGACTAGAACCAAAAAATGTGATCATATTACTCCAGCGCTAGCTTCCCTACACTGACTTCCTGTCAAGGCAAGGGCTGATTTCAAGGTTTTACTGCTAACCTACAAAGCTTTACATGGGCTTGCTCCTACCTGTCTCTCTGATTTGGTCCTGCCATACATACCTACACGTACGCTACGGTCACAAGACGCAGGCCTCGTAATTGTCCCTAGAATTTGTAAGCAAACAGCTGGAGGCAGGGCTTTCTCCTATAGAGCTCCATTTTTATGGAACTACCCATATAAGAGACGCAAACTCGGTCTCAACCTTTAAGTCTTTACTGAAGACTCATCTCTTCAGTGGGTCATATGATTGAGTGTAGTCTGGCCCAGGAGTGGGAAAGTGAACGGAAAGGCTCTGGAGCAACGAACTGCCCTTGCTGTCTCTGCCAGCCCGGTTCCCCTCTTTCCACTGGGATTCTCTACCCCTAACCCTATTACAGGGGCTGAGTCACTGGCTTACTGGGGCTCTTTCATACCGTCCCTGGGAGGGGTGCGTCACCTGAGTGGGTTGAGTCACTGATGTGATCTTCCTGTCTGAGTTGCCCCCCCCCCCCCCCCCCGGAGATCTTTGTGGGCTATACTCAACCTTGTCTCAGGATGGTAAGTTGGTGGTTGAAGATATCCCTCTAGTGGTGTGGGGGCTGTGCTTTGGCAAAGTGGGTGGGGTTATATCCTTCCTGTTTGGCCCTGTCCGGAGAGGTGTCCTCGGATGGGGCCACAGTGTCTTCTGACCCCTCCTGTCTCAGCCTCCAGTATTTATGCTGCAGTAGTTTATGTGTCGAGGGGCTAGGGTCAGTTTGTTATATCTGGAGTACTTCTCCTGTCCTATTCGGTGTCCTGTGTGAATTTAAGTCTGCTCTCTCTAATTCTCTCTTTCTCTCTTTCTTTCTCTCTCTCTCTCGGAGGACCTGAGCCCTAGGACCATCCCTCAGGACTACCTGACATGATGACTCCTTGCTGTCCCCAGTCCACCTGGCCATGCTGCTGCTCCAGTTTCAACTGTTCTGCCTTATTATTATTGGACCATGCTGGTCATTTATGAACATTTGAACATCTTGGCCATGTTCTGTTATAATATCCACCCAGCACAGCCAGAAGAGGACTGGCCACCCCACATAGCCTGGTTCCTTTCTAGGGAGTTTTTCCTAGCCACCGTGCTTCTACACCTGCATTGCTTGCTGTTTGGGGTTTTAGGCTGGGTTTCTGTACAGCACTTTGAGATATCAGCTGATGTACGAATTGCTATATAAATACATTTGATTTGATTTGATTTGAGCTAATAATGAGGCTCCAGAGTACTGGTACTGGGGTACGAGATAGTGAGGTTATAACGAGGCTCTAGAGTACTGGTACTGGGGTACAAGTTAGTGAGGTTATAACGAGGCTCTAGAGTACTGGTACTGGGGTACAAGGTAGTGAGGTAATAACGAGGCTCTAGAGTACTGGTACTGGGGTACGAGGTAGTGAGGTAATAACGAGGATCCTGAGCACTGGTACTGTGGTACGAGGTAGTGTGGTAATAAAAAGGCTATATACATGGAGTACTATACTGGGGTATGAGGTAGTTGAGGTGATAACTAGGCTATATGCAAGGAGTACTGGTACTGGGGTACGAGGTAGTTGATGTATAACGAGGCTATATACAAGGAGTACTGGTACCGAGTCAATGTGCAGGGGTACGAGGTAATTGAGGTAATATGTACTGTAAATGTTGGTAGGGGTATAGCATTTCCTCATCTCCCACCCCTTCTAATTCAACTAGCCTCGATGCTCCTTCATCTTTTTCCCCTGCCCCGCTACAAAGTTTCTCCCTGCAGGCGGTCACTGAGTCCGATGTGCTAAAAGAGCTCCTTAAACTTGACCCCCCAAAATAATCTGGGTCAGATGGTATAGACCCTTTCTTCTTTAAGGTTGCTGCCCCTATAATCACCAATCCTATCTCTGACCTTCTTAACCTGTCTCTCCTCTTGGGGAGGTTCCCATTGCTTGGAAGGCAGTCACGGTTAGTCCTTCTTAACCTGTCTCTCCTCTTTGGGGAGGTTCCTATTGCTTGGAAGGCAGTCACGGTTAGTCCTTAACCTGTCTCTCCTCTTTGGGGAGGTTCCCATTTCTTGGAAGGCAGTCACGGTTAGTCCTTTATTTAAAGGGGGAGATCAAGCTGATCCAAGATGGCGTAGCAGTGCAGAAGTTGTTTGTCGTTCTCCCGTGTACATTTTTCCATTTTTAAATTAAATATACCTTCTGGCAACCTCACTCAATGTGATATGGATCTGCTATTTTTAGACCTTATTGCCAGAATCTCCATCTGAAGCTAGCCATCAGAAGCTAACCAGCTAATTAGGTACTAGCTATTAAGTAATTGTTAGCCACTGCTAGTGGCCTTTACCTTTTGCACAGACACCAGTTGCTGGATAATAATTGCCAGCCTGCCACTATCGGACTGTTTTTAGCCACTACAACACTGGATTCCTGGGTAAGCCCTGGACCATTAATCCTGATCATCACAGCTAGCTAGCTGCCACCGAGTGGCCCAGCCCCGAAGCTAGCCTTAAGCCAGGCCCATCTCCAGGCCTGCTCATTGGACCCTATGATCACTCGGCTACACAGCTGATGCCTCCCGGACTCTTCGCTAACACGACTAGAATCTACTACACCACAGGATTCTTGCCGTAAGCTCTGGACCTTTGCATCGGATCATCACTGCTAGCTAGCTGCTACAGAGTGGCTATAGTGGCTAACGCCCTTGTCCCAAAGCTAGCACCAGTTAGCCGCGAGCCAGGCGCATCTCCCGGCTAGCAATCGAAATTACTCCAGCTACAATACCTCTTTTGTCAACTGGCCTGGACCCTTTGTCGATACGGAGCCCCACCGTTCCATCACAGCTGGTCTGCCAACGTAATTCCATCCATTGTGCCCTCAACCGACCTTTGCCCGACGTCGGAGCAGACGCTTCTACTAGCCCTGGCCTGCTAACTTTTTTTTTTGAACGCCGTGTCTCCCGCTTGCTAGCGTAGTAACTACTACCTAGCGGCTTCCCTGTTTCATCTATTGCTGTTCACTGGATCCTATGATCACTTGGCTACATAGCTGATGCCTGCTGGAGTGTTCTCATTTGTTGACTTCTGTAACCGTAAAAGCCTTGGTTTCATGCATCAGAAGCCTTCTCCCTAAGTTTGTTTTAGTCACTGCTTTAGCACACTCCACCAACCCTGATGTCCTTGCCGTGTCTGAATCCTGGCGTAAGAAGGCCACCAAAAATTCTGAGATTTCCATCCCCAACTACAACATTTTTCTTCAAGATAGAACTGCCAAAGGGGGAGGAGTTGCAATCTACTGCAGAGATAGCCTGCAAAGTTCTGTCATACTTTCCAGGTCTATGCCCAAACATTTCAAGCTTCTAATTAAAAAAATGAATCTCTCCAGAAATAAGTCTCTCACTGTTTCAGTCTGTTATAGACCCCCCTCAGCTCCCAGCTGTGCCCTGGACACCATGTGTAAATTGATTGCCCCCCATCTGTCTTCAGAGTTTGTTCTGTTAGGTGACCTAAACTGGGATATGCTTAACACACCCCGGCATTCCTACAATCTAAGCTAGATGCCCTCAATCTCACAAATGATCAAGGAATCCACCAGGTACAACCCTAAATCCCTAAACATGGGTAACCTCATAGATATTATCCTGACCAACTTGCCCTCTGAATACACCTCTGCTGTTTTCAATCAGGATCTCAGCAATCACTGCCTCATTGCCTGCGTCAGCTATGGATCCGCTCTCAAACGACCACCCCAAATCACTGTCAAACGCCCCCTAAAACACTTCCGTGAGCAGGCCTTTCTCATCGACCTGGCCCAGGTATCCTGGAATGATATTGACATCCCATCAGTAGAGGATGCCTGGTCATTCTTTAAAAGTAATTTCCTCACCATCTTAAATAAGCATGTCCCTAAGAACAGATATAGCCCTTGGTTCACTCCAGACCTGACTGACCTAAACCTGCACACAAAAACATCCTGTGGCGGACTGCATTAGCTTTCGAATAACCCTCGCGATATGCAACTTTTCAGGGACTACAGGAAATTTGCATCCTGTAGCTCTAACTCCAAAATGTTTTGGGACACTGTAAAGTCCATGGAGAATTAGTGCCCACTGCACTGATGCTAGGAAACACTGTCAACGCCGATAAATCCATGATAATCAAGAATTTCAATAAGCTCTTCTCTCCGGCTGGTCATACTTTCCTCCTGACTACACCTACCCAAGCCAACAGCTCCGCACCCCCCGCAATAACTTGCCCAAGCCTCCCCAGCTTCTCCTTCACCCAAATCCAGATCGCAGATGTTCTGAAAGAGCTGAAAAACCTGGACCCATACAAATCAGCTGGCCAAGACAATCTGGACCCTCTCTTTCTAAAAACTTTCCATCTCCATGGTTGCAACACCTATTACCAGCTTGTTCAACCTCTCTTTCGTGTCGTCCGAGATCCCTAAAGATTGGAAAGCTGCTGCGGTCATCCCCCTCTTTAAAGGGGGTGATACTCTAGACCCAAACTGTTACAGACCTATATCCATCCTACCCTGCCTTTCCAAAGTCTTCAGAAGCCAAGTTAACAAACAGATAACTGACCATTTCTAATCCCACCGTACCTTCTACGCTGTGCAATCCGGTATCCAAGCTGGTCAAGGGTGCACCTCAGCCATGCTCAAGGTCCTAAACAATATCATAACCGCCATCGATAAAAGACAGTACTGTTCAGCCGTCTTCATCGACCTGGCCAAGGCTTCTGACTGAACGTATTCTTATCGGCAGACTCAACAGCCTTGGTTTCTCAAATGACTGCCTAGTCTGATTCACCAACTACTTCTCTGATAGAGTTCAGTGTGTCCTACCGGAGGGCCTGTTGTCCGGACCTCTGGCAGTTTCTATGGGGGTACCACAGGGTTCAATTATCGGGACGACTCTCTTCTCTGTGTATATCAACGATGTCGCTCTTGCTGTGGGTGATTCTCTGATCCACCTCTATGCAGACGACACCATTCTGTATACATCTGGCCCTTCTTTGGACACTGTGTTAACAAATCTCAAAACGAGCTTCAATGCCATACAACTCTCCTTTCGTGGCCTTCAACTGCTCTTAAACGCTAGTAAAACTAAATGCATGCTTTTCAACTGGTCGCTGCCCGCACCTGCCCGCCCGTCCAGCATTACTACTCTGGACGGTTCTGACTTAGAATAGGTTGACAACTACAAATACCTAGGTGTCTCGTTAGACTGTAAACTCTCCATCCAGACTCACATTAAGCATCTCCAATCCAAAATTAAATCTAGAATTGGTTTCCTATTTCACAACAAAGCCTCCTTCACTCATGCCGCCAAACATACCCTTGTAAAACTGACTATCCTACCGATCCTTGACTTCGGCAATGTCATTTACAAAATAGCCTCCAACATTCTCCTCGGCAAACTAAGTGCAGTCTATCACAGTGCCATCCGTTTTGTCACCAAGGCCCATATACCACCCACCACTGCATCCTGTATGCTCTCATCGGCTGGCCCTTACTACATATTCGTCGCCAGACCCGCTGGCTCCAGGTCATCTATACGTCTTTGCTAGGTAAAGCTCCGCCTTATCTCAGCTCACTGGTCACGATAACAACACCCACCAGTAGCATGCGCTCCAGCAGGTAAATTTCACTGGTCATCCCCAAAGCCAACATCGCTGAAGGTGGAGATTTAAATTTCCCTCACTAACTTTAAACATCAGCTATCTTAGCAGCTTACTGATCGCTGCAGATGTACACAGCCCATCTGTAAATAACCCATCCAATCTACCTACCTCATCCCCATATTGTATTTATTCACTTTTTTGTTCTTTTGCACACCAGTATTTCTACTTGCACATCATCATCTGCACATCTATCACTCCAGTGTAAATTTGCTAAATTGTAATTACTTCGCTATTATGGCCTATTTATTGCCTTACATCCTCACACCATTTGCACACACTGTATATAGACTTTTTTCTATTGTGCTGTTGACTGCACGTTTGTTTTTTCCATGTGTAACTCTGTGTGGTTGTTTGTGCCGCACTGCCTTGCTTTATCTTGTTCGGGTCGCAGTTGTAAATGAGAACTTATTCTCAACTGGCCTACCTGGTTAAATAAAGGTGAAATTAAAAAATAAAAATGTAAAACTGTTATAGACTTATTTCTATTTTGCCCTGTGTTGGAAAAACTTGTCAACTTGATGTCTACAGTATTCTTTTGGGTATGCAATCTGGTTTTCACTCCGGTTATGGATGTGTCACTGCAACCTTATAGGTACTCAATGATGTCACAATTGCCCTTGATTCTTAGCAATGTTGTGCTGCTATTTTTATTGACTTTGCCAAAGCTTTTGATACGGTAGACCATTCCATTTTTGTGGGCCAGCTATGGAGCATAGGTGCCTCTGAGGCGTCTTTGGCCTGTTTTCTGACTACCTCTCTCATAGTGCAGTGTATAAAGTCAGAACATCTGCTGTCTCAGCCACTGCCTGTCACCAAAGGAGTACCCCAAGGCTCGATCCTAGGCCCCACGCGCTTCTCAATTTACATCAACAACATAGCTCAGGCAGTTGGAAGCTCTCTCATCCATTTATATGCAGATGATACAGTCTTATACTCAGCTGGCCCCTTCCCCGGTTTTTGTGATAAACGCTCCACAGCAAAGCTTTCTTAGTGTCCAACAAGCTATCTCTGCCTTAATTAACCTTGTTCTGAACACCTCCAAAACAAAAGTAATGTGATTTGGTAAGAATAATGCACCTTTCATACAGGTGTAATTACTACCTGAGGGTTTAGAGCTTGAGGTAGTCACCTCATACAAGTACTTGGGAGTATGGCCAGATGGTATACTGTCCTTCTCTAAGCATATATCAAAGCAGCAAGCTAAAGTTAAATCTAGACTTGGTTTCCTCTATCGTAATCTCTCCTCTTCCACCCCAGCTGCCAAACTAACCCTGATTCAGATGACCATCCTACCCATGCTAGATAATGGAGATGTAATTTATAGATAGGCAGGTAAGCATGCTCTCAAGCAGCTAGATGTTCTTTAACATTTGGCCATTAGATTTGCATTCAAATCCACCAAATCTAGGTGTCACGACTTCCGCCGGAATCGGTCCCTCTCCTTGTTCGGGCGGCGTTCGGCGTTCTAGCCATCGCCGATCCACTTTTCATTTTCCATTTGTTTTGTCTTTGTTTTACACACCTGGTTTCATCACCCAATTACTTGTTCATTATTTAACCCTCTGTTCCCCCATGGTATTTTTGAGTGATTGTTTGTATGTATACGGTCCGTTATTGTGGGCTAGTTTATTGTGTTGTATATATTTGTATTCTTGAGTAAAGAACTTCATTAATCATATCTGCTGACCTGCGCCTGACTCCTCCACACCAGCTACACACAGGCCGATTATACTAGGACACATCACAGCACTTTATACTCCTCTGTAAACTGGTCATCTCTGTATACTCGTCACAAGGTTGATGGTTATCTATAAAACCCTCATAGGCCTCACTCCCCCTTATCTGAGATATCTACTGCAGCCCTAATCCTCCACATACAACACCCGTTCTGCCAGTCACATTCTGTTAAAGGTCCCCAAAGCACACACATCCCTGGGTCGCTCCTCTTTTCAGTTCGCTGCAGCTAACTACTGGAATGAGCTGCAACAAACACTCAAACTGGACAGTTTGATCTCAATCTCATCATTCAATTACTCAATCATGGATACTCTTACTGGCAGTTGTGGCTGCTTTGCGTGATGTATTGTTGTCTCTACCTTCCAGCCCTTTGTGCTTTTGTCTGTGCCCATAATGTTTGTACCCTGTTTTGTGGTGCTACCATGTTGTGCTGCTGCCATGTTGTGTTATCATGTGTTGCTGCCTTGCTATGTTGTTGTCTTAGGTATCTCTTTATGTGGTGTTGTGTTGTCTCTCTTGTCATGATGTGTGTTTTGTCCTATATTTTTATTTAATTTATTTTTAATCCCTGCCCCCATCCCCGCAGGAAGACATTTGCCTTTTGGTAGGCCGCCATTGTAAATAAGAATTTGTTCTTAACTGACTTGCCCAGTAAAATAAAGGTTAAATAAATAAAATGTTGTTTACAGCAGGTTCTACCAGCCACTGAGATTATATTTGGTTATCTGTGCAAAATAGGTTACTTTGATTAATAGCCCTCACAGCTCTGGAAGGAATGATACGGCGTGCCTCAATTTTCAGATAGTAAAAAAAGTAAGTAGGTATGCCGGAGTGTATTAAAAGGTCCAGGCCTTTTTGTGACAAAAAGCTCCCTTCCTCCACCCCACCTCCCTTCCATCTCCTACCCATCCTTCCATCCATTACAGCCCACCCTCTGTACTCCTCTGTATTGAGCCAGGGTTAGAGAGGTGTCTCTTTACGACTACAGGCTACTCCTCACCCCTCTACCAACAGGGTATGCTAACAGGGGTGTAGGGTGTCAGTCTAATGAGGCCAGAGAAGAACTGTGGTCTGGGCTCAACCAACTTGTCTCTGTCTCTCTGTCATCAAGGCCTCACTGTCACTGTATCAGTGTCTAGTAGAGTATCTCCCTCGTAGTGAGAGGTGCAGAGCTCTCACCAATGGCTGTCTATCTGTCACACTCTTGCATCCATCCTGTCTATACCCTGGAGTGCTTGTTGTGTCAACTCGTGTACGGTTTTGTGAGGAGTCGTGATTATGTCTGTAGAAATGTAGATTAGGGAGTGCATAATTAGTTTGCATAAAAAATATATATAAAGCTGACCTTAGCTCAGTGACTGCAGTAGAAGGGTAGGTCAAGGCAACTTCCTCCTCTAAATGTAGCCCCAGGTCTGTTTTAACCTGACATCACCCTCCATGGTTTCATATCATAACTCCATCTCCATTACACCAGACAGAGCTGCTTTCATCCAGGGGATCAATGTTTGATATTATTTGGTATTCTCTGCCGTGTACACTCCTCTCATCTATGCTCCACTGTTAACCCTGAGGGATGGTTCTTCTTTGAAAGGTAATCTAAGTGTGAACCCTCTCCCCCCTGCACATGTCTGTTATCTGCTAGTGGGACGAGTGTACCCCCAGGCAGTCTACTTCCCCATACGCACCCTCTACCTGACGCTCAAGATAGAGCTGAGGGAACGCTACAACAGAGGTAAATCATGTGTGTGTGCTATGCCAGTACCACGGTAATATGACTGTAGCAAAACATCATGATACTTACAGTATGGTACCAACATTTTAGAATACCGTAGTACCGTTTCGTATGACACTACCAACATTTCTCGGCCCTACCGCTCTAAATAACCTGCTGCCGCTTGTTTATAAAGTCAGTTTTGTTTATAAATTAAATTGAATTTAAACAACAGCCACTATTCTCTTGTATGAGCTGGTCCAAGAATGTCCACTTCACTCTCATGCGCATATCATGTTTGGCAACAGTAATCCGCCAAGCACTTCCTCCTCCAGCAATCACTCACCTGCTTTTCTCCATCCGCATGTATTTTATTCATCAGTTTTTATTATAATTTAGCCGTGATGGCGAGCAGGGATGCAGATCCTGAGTCTTCTGCTGTTTGATTTGTGCATTTGTTACATTGGAGCAGAGTGAGCATAGTTGATGCATTGTATAATTTCATGACCTGTTTAAAGACAACTTGCTCCTCTAAATGTATGCTTAACACCCCGGCCGTCCGACAATCTAAGATAGATGCCCTCAATCTCACACAAATTATCAATGAACCTACCAGGTACAACCCCACATCTGTAAACATGGGCACCCTCATAGATATCATCCTATCCAAACCTGCCCTCTAAATACACCTCTGCTGTCTTCTACCAGGATCTCAGTGATCACTGCCTCATTGCCTGCGTCCGTAATGGTCTGTGGTTAAACAACCACCCCTCATCACTGTCAAAAGCTCGCTAAAACATTTCAGCGAGCAGGCCTTTCTAATGGACCTGGCCCGGGTATCCTGGAAGGATATTGACCTCATTCCGTCAATAGAGGATGTCTGGTTATTCATTAAAAGTGATTTCCTCACCATCTTAAATAAGCATGCCCCATTCAAAACATTTTGAACCAGGAACAGATATAGCCCTTGGTTACCTCCAGACCTGACTGCCCTTGACCAGAACAAAAACGTCCTGTGGCGTACTGCATGAGCATCAAATAGCCCCTGCGATATGCAACTTTTCAGGGAAGTTAGGAACTAATATACACAGGCAGTTAGAAAAGCAAAGGCTAGCTTTTTCAAACAGAAATTTGCATCCTGTAGCACAAACTCCAAAAAGTTCTGAGACATTGTAAGGTCCATGGAGAATAAGAGCACCTCCTCCCAGCTGTCCACTGCACTGAGGCTAGGAAACACTATACCCACCGATAAATCCACGATAATTGAGAATTTCAATAAGCATTTTTCTACGGCTGACCATGCTTTCCAACTGGCTACCCCTACCCCCGTCACCAGCCCTGCACCCCCCACAGCAAATTGCCCAAGCCTCCCCCATTTTTCCATCACCCAAATCCAGATAACTGAAGTTCTGAAACAGCTGCAAAATCTGGACCCCTACAAATCAGCTGGGCTAGACAATCTGGACCCTCTCTTTCTAAAATTATCTGCCAAAATTGTTGCAACCCCTATTACTATTCTGTTCAACCTCTCTTTCGCATCGTCTGAGATCCCCAAAGATTGGAAAGCTGCTGCGGTCATCCCCCTCTTTCAAGGGGGAGACACTCTAGACCCAAACTGCTACATTCCTATATCCATCCTGACCTGCCTTTCTAAAGTCAAGTTAATAAACAGATTACAGACCATTTCGAATCCTACCGTACCTTCTCCGCTATGCAATCTGGTTTCCGAGCTGGTCATGGGTGCACCTCAGCCACACTCCAGGTACTAAACAATATCATAACTGCCATACTGTGCAGCCGTATTCATCGACCTGGCCAAGGCTTTCGACTCTGTCAATCACCACATTCTTATTGGCAGACTCAACAGCCTTGGTTTCTCTAATGATTGCCTTGCCTGGTTCACCAACTACTTCTCAGACAGAGTTCAGTGTGTCAAATCGGAGGGCTTGTTGTCCGGACCTCTGGCAGTATCTATGGGGGTGCCACAGGGTTCAATTTTCGGGCCAACTCTTTTCCCTGTATACATCAACAATGTTGCTCTTGCTGCGGTGATTCTCTGATCCAGCTCAATGCAGATGACACCATTTTATAAACATCTGGCCCTTCTTTGGACACTGTTAACTAACCTCCATACTAGTTTCAATGCCATTCAACTCTCCTTTCGTGGCCTCCAACTGCTCTTAAATGCAAGTAAAACTAAATGCATGCTCTTCAACTGATCGCTGCCCGCACCTGCCCGCCCGTCCAGCATTACTACTCTGGACGGTTATGACTTAGATGATGTGGACAGCTACAAATACCTAGGTGTCTCGTTAGACTGTAAACTCTCCGTCCAGACTCACATTAAGCATCTCCAATCCAAAATTAAATCTAGAATTGGCTTCCTATTTCACCACAAAGCATCCTTCACTCATGCTGCCAAACATACCCTTGTAAAACTGACTATCCTACCGATCCTTGACTTCGGCAATGTCATTTACAAAATAGCCTCCAACACTCTACTCAGCAAATTGGATGCAGTCTATCACAGTGCCATCCGTTTTGTCACCAAAACCCCATATACTACCCACCACTGCGACCTGTATGCTCTCGTTGGCTGGCCCTAGCTTTATATTCATCGCCAAACACACTGGCTCCAGGTCATCTATAAGTCTTTGCTAGGTAAAGCCCCGCCTTAGCTCAGCTCACTGGTCACCATAGCAGCACCCACGCGTAGTACGCGCTCCAGCAGGTATATTTCACTGGTCATTGTGAATAGATTTTTTTCTATTGTGTTGTTGACTGTACGTTTGTTTTTTCCATGTGTAACTCTGTGTTGTTGTTTGTGTCGCACTGCTTTGCTTTATCTTGGCCAGGTCGCAGTTGTAAATGAGAACGTGTTCTCAACTGGCCTGCCTGGTTAAATAAAGGTGAAATGTTTTTTTTTTAAACAACCAAGAGCACAGGGCAGACTGAGTAGACTTTGCAAGATCACTGTCATGCAGCCTCTTGGGTGTCAGAGAAGTAAAATGGAGCCCAGACATGTTGGCAGCTTTACAGCAAAGAAAAGGTCTTGTCTGTAGACAGTTAAAAAAATATGACCCATATTACCAGATATACCTTTTTTCTTTTTATGGGGATTTTTTCGCATTTTGTGTAATTTCACAAACCACATCGTGAACTAATCCAGGGTCGAAATGTATTGGTTTGATTACATGACTGAACAATGTTGTTTGTTATTTAGCTAGCTAACAACCTGGTAAGTTGACAGTAGGTTTTAGGCACATCTGATTGGCACAGGAAGAAAGAAAAATGGTCTGCTACTCATGAGATCTGCTTCAGATAGGTAGGATTCATATAGGTAGGATTCATATAGGTAGGACATATGGATACGATTCATATAGGTAGTGTCAAGGATATGATCCAGATGCAGACACGGGAGGCATCAGTTCTCAGATGATTTATTAGAAATACTGGGCAGGCAACGGGCAGGTCGAGAGCAGGCGGAGGTTCGTAATCAAGTCAGGCAGGTACATAACGGCAGGCAGGCTCGGGGTCAGGGAAGGCAGAATGGTCAGAAATAGGAATAATAGGAAACAGAACTAGAGAGACAGGAAGGCTGGAAAGAACGTTGGTAAGCCCTGACAAGACAATACGAACTGGCAACAGACAAACAGAGAACACAGGTATAAATACACAGGGGATAATGGTAAGATGGGCGACACCTGGAGGGGGTGGAGAAAAGCACAAAGACAGGTGAAGTAGATCAGCGTGTAACAGGTAGGATTCATATATGCAGGATTCATATAGGTAGAGTGTTTGGGGTGGAGGGGGATGGAGAGAGAGAGTGTGTGTGTGGGGGGAGGGTGGAGAGGTGTGTGTGTGTGTGTGTGTGTGTGTGTGTGTGTGTGTGTGTGTGTGTGTGTGTGTGTGTGTGTGTGTGTGTGTGTGTGTGTGTGTGTGTGTGTGTGTGTGTGTGTGTGTGTGATAGACAGTGTCATAAGGTAACCCTGGCATAGCCTGGCACAGCCTACTACCACCCTGCAACAGTATGGCAGCCACATCTGTTCAGTGTGCTGCTGTTCCTCTCTACCTGAGCAGTCTGAAGCTCAATTGAAGGAAGGGCTCTGTCACGTTCATGACATGACAAAGATAAGGCTTTTCCATCCAATGTCCAACACAGCGGGCTTACAAACTGGAAAATGGGATATTTGCACTCAACATTTACACAGACAAGCTGAAGTCTTCCCTAACTATGTACTTTCTGAAACACTTTCATCTACAACACTAAATCCTCAAGCCATTTCAGTCAAGGTGTTGACAGAAGAAAGAGAGCTGACATGACACAAGCTTCCAAATCGAACTCAGCGGTGCTGCAAAGTGCTTTAGCAATGCTGGCTGGGAGGAGGGGGGGGCAGCTGTGCACTGAGCTGAGGATAGTCAGGTAGTCAGGGGTGGGGGGCTAGTGAGGCGGGTGGGAAAGGAGGAGGGAAGATGGGGGTGATGGATGTGGTGAGCGTGTAGGACCTGATGAGTGGGAGATGGGGCGAGGGGATGTAGACTGTAGTTGGGCTGACTGCACTGTGCTGACGGTAAGGGGGCTCTAGAAGCAGAACCTGCAGGCTCAGCGCTCCGTTCCATTGGTTAGACAGGGACAGAGGAACACTTTTCCCCCCTTGTGGGAACAACCTCACCTGGCTGCACCTGTTCTGACGAGTCAGGGAGCTTTGGGAGGAAGGGGTGAAGGGGAATAGAGGTGTATTTGTCCCATCACATCTGGAAAACATACACTTGTTGGGCTGAGTCTGTGGGCATCATAGCTTACTCACTGTCATAGCATTTTTTGGGTCACAAATAACGGTGTAGTATAAATGTTCATAATCAATCTTCCTCTCTCTCCCCCCCTAACCCACTCCCCCAACCATTTCTGTCAAGATCACGCTGAACATTGTCAAGAAGCTGGTGAGCACGTGTGCCGTGGGGTTGGAGAAAGTCTCCAACGTGTTCACCACGTTCTCCAGCGCGGCATCAGAGTTGCTCGCCCACCGAGCCCAGGCCATCGCTTAGGACCCTGTCTTCCAGAAGATGAAGAGATATTTCACCACATTTCATTTGTCTGTTCTGCTGTTTTCATTGTTTATTTATGTCCTCTCTTTTGGAGAAATATAACTCACTTTTGGAATCTAACCAACAGTGTTGGGCCGTAGGATTCCAGGGGTAAATCTCAAATCACACTCATTTCCTTATGTATTGCGTTACTTTAGAACCAAGCTGCCAGACATAACCAAGCTGCCAGACCTAGACAGACATAACCAAGCTGCCAGACATAACCAAGCTGCCAGACATAACCAAGCTGCCAGACCTAGACAGACATAACCAAGCTGCCAGACATAACCAAGCTGTCAGACATAACCAAGCTGCCATACCTAGACAGACATAACCAAGCTGCCAGACATAACCAAGCTGCCAGACAAATCCAAACTGCCAGACCTAGACAGACATAACCAAGCTGCCAGACATAACCAAGCTCCCAGACATAACCAAGCTGCCAGACCTAGCCAGACATAACCAAGCTGCCAGACATAAACAAGCTGCCAGACATTACCAAGCTACCAGACATAACCAAGCTATCAGACCTAGAAAGACACAACCAAGCTGCCAGACATAACCAAGCTGCCAGACATAGCCAGACATAACCAAGCTGCCAGACATAACCAAGCTGCCAGACCTAGCCAGAAATAACCAAGTTGTCAGACATAACCTAGCTGTAGAAGTAGCCAAGTTGCCAGACATAGCCTAGCTACAAGACATAGCCAAGCTGCCAGACATAACATAGCTGCCAGAAGTAGCCATGCTGCTAGACATAACCTAGCTGCCAGACATTACCTAGCTGCCAGAAGTAGCCACGCTTCCAGACATAACCTAGCTGCCAGAAGAAGCCGCGCTTCCAGACATTACCTAGCTGCCAGAAGTAGCCACGCTTCCAGACATTACCTAGTTGCCAGAAGTAGCCAAGCTTCCAGACATAACCTAGCTTCCAGACATTACCTAGCTGCCAGAAGTAGCCACGCTTCCAGACATTACCTAGCTGCCAGAAGTAGCCACGCTTCCAGATATCTTAGCTGCCAGAAGAATCATAGCTCTGCATTACCAGGCAGAAACAGAACAGAACAGGGACGTTCCAGAACGTAATTGGGGCTTCTGAACCAGATGATTTGATTTAATGGAGGGCTGAGTGTGTGTGTGTGTGTGCTTGTGGTGTGTGTGGTGTGTGTCTGTGTGCGCATCCATGTCCACAAGCGCGTGTACGTGTGCCAGTGTGTGCTGGGCTGGTTTGGGGTGTTGATTTCACAGGCGTTACACAGCTCTGCTAATTCAACCCGTTGACTCTCCCTAAAGGCCTGTTTAGCGGTCATTTGGGTACATACAGCATGGGGAGAAAAACATAACAGTGCTTGCTGGTACTGGAGCTGCAAGGAGAGTTGAGTTTGAACTGAAGGGTGTTTAATAGAACAGTAAGAGCAACTGTTGAACATCTGCAGACATTTCAAATCAAATCAAATTGTGTTTGTCACATGTTCCGAATACAACAGGTGTAGTAGACCTTATGCTTACCCAATGCTTACTTACAAGCCCTTAACCGACAATGCAATTTTAAGAAAAATATCTAAAAAAAGACAGAAATAAAAGTAACAAATAACTAAAGAACAGCAGTAAAATAACAATAGCGAGGCTATATACAGGGGGTGCCGGTACAGAGCCAATGTGCGGGGGCACCGGTTAGTCAAGATAATTTAAGTAATATGTGCATGCAGGTGGAGTTATTAAAGAGACTATGCATAGATAATAACAGAGAGTAGCAGCAATGTAAAGTGAGGCGGGGCAATGCAAATGGTCTGGGTAGCCATTTAATATAGATGTTCAGGAGTCTTATGGCTTGGGGGTAGAAGCTTTTTAGAAGCTTCTTGGTCCTAGACTTGGCGCTCTGGTACCTCTTGCCGTGCGGTAGCTGATAGAACAGTCTATGACTACTGTAGGGTTGCTGGAGTCTTTGACAATTTTTAGGGCCTTCCCTGACACCGCCTGGCATAGAGGTCCTGGATGGCAGGAAGCTTGGCCCCGCAGATGTACTGGGCCGTACACACTACCCTCTGTATTGCCTTGCGTTCGGAGACCGAGCAGTTGCCATAGCAGGCAGTGATGCAACCTGTCAGGATACTCTCGATGGTGTAGCTGTAGAACCTTTTGAGGATCTGAGGATCCATGCCAAGTCTTTTCAGTTTCCTGAGGGAGAATAGGTTTTGTCGTGCTCTCTTCAAGACTGTATTGGTGTGCTTGAACCATGTTAGTTTGTTGGTGATGTGGACTCCAAGGAACTTGAAGCTCTCAACCTGCTACACTGCAGCCCCATCGTGAGAATGGGGGCGTGCTCGGGCCTCCTTTTCCTGTAGTCCACAATAATCTCCTTTGTCTTGATCATGTTGAGGGAGAGGTTGTTGTCCTTGCACCTCACGGTCAGGTCTCTGACCTCTATAGGCTGTGTCGTTGTTGTCGGTGATCAGGCCTACCGCTGTTGTGTCATCCGCAGACTTAATAATGGTGTTGGAGTCTTGCCTGGCCGTGCAGTCATGAGTGAACAGGGAGTACAGGAGGGGACTGAGCACACATCCCTGAGGGGCACCTTTATTGAGGATCAGCGTGGCGGATGGGTTGTTACCTACCCTTACCACCTGGGGGCGGCCCATCAGGATGTCTAGGATCCAGTTGCCGAGGGAGGTGTTTAGTCCCAGGGCCCTTAGCTTAGTGATGAGCTTTGAGGGCATGATGGTGTTGAGCACCTAGCTGTAGTCAATGAATAGCATTCTCACGTAGTTGTTCCTTTTGTTGAGGTGAGAAAGGGCAGTGTGGAGTGCAAAAGAGATTGCATCATCTGTGGATCTGTTGGGGTGGTATGTGTTTGACCTCAGCCACTGGTGTAACTAAATGATGCTTTCAAAACAATACCTCGGGAATAGTTATACAGAAGTTAAATTGAATCATGAAGCAATTCGTTTAACTCTGGTATGGATGTTTGTGCATGTTAGTCAGCGACCCATGACACCATCTCCCTTCACTTCTCACTATGTATTTATGTTCTACTCAGGAATGCGACAGACAGGTGCAGGCTGGCCCCTGTAGAGACATTTCTAAAAACAAATTGTTCTTTTTTGGAGAGGGTACATTTCCCTCCTCATTATATAACCGCCAGGTTGAACCACAGTTCAGTTCCCTGGCCATTGGTTTTAACTAGGAATGTCTGCTTCACCCTCTAACTTCCTCCCTGTGTCCACATAACAACTCTCCTCCTCTGTCTCTCCTCTCAACTTTTTATGGCTGAGGACACACACAGAGCTACCCATTTCCCCATTCCCTGTCCACCTACAGACAGAGCTGCCCATTCCCCCATTCCCTGTCCATCTACAGACAGAGCTACCCATTTCCCCATTCCCTGTCCACCTACAGACAGAGCTGCCCATTCCCCCATTCCCTGTCCATCTACAGAGCTACCCATTCCCCCATTCCCTGTCCACCTACAGACAGAGCTGCCCATTCCCCCATTCCCTGTCCATCTACAGACAGAGCTACCCATTCCCCCATTCCCTGTCCACCTACAGACATAGCTGCCCATTCCCCCATTCCCTGTCCATCTACAGACAGAGCTACCCATTTCCCCATTCCCTGTCCACCTACAGACAGAGCTGCCCATGCCCCCATTCCCTGTCCATCTACAGACAGAGCTACCTATTCCCCCATTCCCTGTCCACCTATAGACAGAGCTGCCCATTTCCCCATTCCCTGTCCACCTACAGACAGAGCTGCCCATTCCCCCATTCCCTGTCCATCTACAGACAGAGCTACCCATTCCCCCATTCCCTGTCCACCTACAGACAGAGCTGTCCATTTCCCCCATTCCCTGTCCACCTACACACACACAGCTCCCCATTCCCTGTCCACCTACACACAGAGCTGCCCATTCCCCCATTCCCTGTCCACCTACACACACAGAGCTCCCCATTCCCTGTCCACCTACACACACAGAGCTGCCCATTCCCTGTCCACCTACACACAGAGCTGCCCATTCCCTGTCCACCTACACACAGAGCTGCTCATTCCCTGTCCACCTACACACACAGAGCTCCCCATTCCCTGTCAACCTACACACACAGAGCTCTTATTCCCCCATTACCTTTCCACCTACACACACAGAGCTGCCTATTCCCCCATTCCGTGTCCACCTACACACACAGAGCTGCCCATTCCCTGTCCACCTACACACACAGAGCTGCCCATTTCCTGTCCACCTACACAAACAGAGCTCCCCATTCCCTGTCCACCTACACACACAGAGCTGTTATTCCCCCATTCCCTGTCCACCTACACACACAGAGCTGCCTATTCCCTGTCCACCTACACACACATATTCTCCCCATTCCCTGTCCACCTACACACACAGAGCTCCCCATTCCCTGTCCACCTACACACACTGGCACTCCTCTCATTTGTCTTGTCTCTCCTCACTCAGTTGCCCCTCTTTTCAACCTCTGTTTTCCCCTCCACCAGATTGGAGAGAGGCTAGCTGAGCTAATGTGTCTGACTACAGTACAGTATGATGACTGGGCAGGGAGAGGGAGAGAGGCTAGCTGAGCTAATGTGTCTGACTACAGTACAGTATGATGACTGGGCAGGGAGAGGGAGAGAGGCTAGCTGAGCTAATGTGTCTGACTACAGTACTGTATGATGACTGGGCAGGGAGAGGGAGAGAGGGCCAGAGAATAGAGCATGTGAGAGTAAAATATGAAAGAGGGAAAACAAATTGAGTAATGGAGAGAGAGAAAATGAGGAACAAGAGAGCCTGTGAGAATAAGCTAGACAGAGAGAACAAAGGGAAACAGAATTAGAGGCAGAGCAAGAGTGAAGCATGAGAGACACAGAGGGAGCGTGTAGCGTGTTACCAGCTGTGTGGGTACTGGGTGCCAGCTGTGTTGGCTCAGCCAGTCATCACTGGAGCTCCGGCTCACAGGGTGCCTGCCTGCCGACCGGCAGTCGCTCCCCAGCTGTGTCCACAGCAACCGAGTGCCGCAGAGAAATCCAAAAAGCCCCCAGAGCGGAACAAACAGGGTTTACAGCCCAGCACTTCTGCTGCTGCCAAGCAGCCAACCTCACCGCCACCGCCTTGCCCCGTTACACGATCCCTCCTTCACTTTCCCTGGGTTTGTGGGCCGGAAAATCTGTTTATGTGCGCACACATAACATTTGTCAGAGGGGACAGGGAGGAGAGGGGGGAAGGCATTCAAATCCAATTATGTGGAATGCTCTTTGCATGAGTTACTGTTTAAGAAATTGATCCCACTCCAGATCTCTCTGCTTGTCAAAAGAACCCTGGAAAAAAAATATTTTATATAACTTCACTGTTCACAGCACCCAGCAAGATCACCTGTCTTGGTCAGTCTTTCAGAAACTACAGTATTTTGGCAACATGGTATCATGTGAACACTCTTTTGGGGGGGGTTTCAAACCATTTTCACACAAGCTGAAACAAATGTCTGAAGGGTTCTGCATCACAAAATCTTGTGGCTTGAGGGTAGAAGCTGTTAGGGAGCCTTTTGGTCCTAGACTAGACGCTCCGGTACCGCTTGCCATGCGTAGCAGAGAGAACAGTGTATGACTTGGTGTATGACTGGAGTCTTTGACAATTATTTGAGCCTTCGTCTGACACGGCCTAGCAGAGGTGTGGACTTGAGTCACATAACTTGGACTCGAGTCAGACTACGGCTCGACTTTGACTTTAACACCAATGACTCTTGACTTAACTTGGACTTGAGCCTTTTGACCCGAACTGACTTGATACCCTCCCCAAGCCCAAATATGAAAAACGATGCTTTTAAAAAAGTGTTTAGTGTTTAATTAACGGATTACAGTTTGAATCGGACAGCAGTCAATCAAATTGTGCCAGCTGAGAAAAAGTTGTGCGTGGCAGTGCAGAGGAACGTCGGCGAGTGAATTCAGATGGATCCCTTGGAAAGATGATATCCAAAATGATTATTTTCGGATATCAAGTCAACAAAAAACAGATTGCAACTTGCAAAACATGCGGGAGGAAAATTACAGCAACAACTTCCAACTTTGTTCGACATTTGTAGCTGCACAAAGAACGGTAAGTGGCTAATATAGCTGACAGCTATATATAATTTTGCTAGTGTAGCATGTAGGTTAAATCAATGAGCCTCCACACAGTCAGTAGGTGCGGGAACGTGATCATTGCACCCAAGATTGAGCTACAACTGGCTAGGCAGTTGGTGTTGATGTTACTACTGTTCCTAAAACCACTGACATATGTTAGCCTACTGTAACCACACACAGAGAGGGTGTGTGTGTGTGTGTGTATGTGTGTGTGTGTGTGTGTGTGTGTTAAGGTTGGGCGATTGTGTACAAGCCTACATTGACCGATTGCGCCCCATAGCGATCCTCGATAGTTGATCGATATGGGGGGGTTGCGGTGCTACTGCTGCTGCCCAATTAACCACAACAGTCTCCAATCTCACAGTTCATGGAGACACATGTAGGGCAGTAGAGCATGAATCATCCACAGCAGAAAGCTATCAACAATGCAATACTGTCTGACCTGGTTATCGATTGCAACTTGCCTCTGTCTATTGTGGAAAACAAGAGTTTTGGTCACATTCTCTCAGTGGTTAACAGTAAGTACAGCCCAGTGTGTCGCAGGAACATTGACATCAAAAGTAGAGAACCTCGCTACAGAGAGAAGTTCAAAACTGAAAACTCAGTTGAGCAACACAGATGTTTCAGTCACAGTGGACATTTGCTCCAACCGAAAGATGATTCCTTTGTGTCACTGTGCCACTGTGAAATATGGAGACAGGATACAGCTCAAGTCCAATCTCTTTTCCTGTGACCGTTTCAAAGGCCCACACACGGCCGAAAGAATCTGTAAGCAATTTGAGGCCATATGTGACAAGTACAGCATTAAAAATACATTGGACTATATCATAGTGACAATGCTGCCAACAATATCCACGGTGTGCTTCCCCATTGAACAAGAAGATGAACTACATGACGAAGATCACCTTGATGACCCAGAGCTCTGGAATGACCTAACCCTGGAAGACCAGCAAACAGTGGATTCTGCTATTGCAAAAAAACTGCGCTTGCAGTGTTTTGCTCACTCTCCAGCTGGTGGTGGGAGATGGCTTGAAAGAAACAAAAGGGATGACTCCTTCTCTTCAAAAATGTGTTTGAGGCTGAATTCGGGGAAAGAGACATCCCTGCTGCTGTCAACACAAGATGGAACTCAACACTGAGACAAATGAAGGCAGATATCCAATGTGACCATCTAAAGATCAGTCATGTTCTAGAAAAGGCTGGGCACAAGGAGTTGTTGTTCACAGTACAGGAGTAGAATAAGTTGAAGGAGTTGGTGGACATTCTGAAGCCATTTGGAGAAGCAACAGATATGACACAGGGGGAGAAGATAGTCACAATCAGTTTGTTTGTTCCCTCTGTCCTGTCCCTGAATCACCACCTGGAGCAGCGGATGCCTCAAGTCCATTTCCTGAGCGGAACTGGTCAGAAGTCTCCAGGCATCCCTGAACAAAACATTTATTGGAATCTTCAATGTGAAAAATGGCCAGGACACAAGATGGAATCATTGCCCACTTTTCAGATCCAGTCTACCTCAAAGCAGCTGCCTTGGATCCGGCTTTTTCTCTGATGTGGGTGGAGCACCATGTGCTGGTCAAGGAGGAGGTGGCACAAAGAGTGAAAAGTAAATATTATTGAGTTTAAAGTAACTTTTTCTCATAATTGAATCCAATTGACTGCAACAATAATACTTGTTCAGTTTAACGCACTGCATCACCAATACTCTAATACAGACTTTTTTGTTTCTGCTTTTACATGTTTTGCCAGAACTGATTCTGCAAGATGCTGCAGGGACTGAGCAAGCTGTGCCTCTTGTTGATGAGGAAGAGTGAGAGGACCATAGTCTTGGACAAGAAGAAGGGCTGTTTGCAGCATAATGTAAGAGGCAGAAGAAAGCTGTTGGGGACACTCCAGAACTACAGCTAAGTCACTACCTTGACATATGAGAAGGACAGAATGCCCTCTTGTTCTGGGCAATGAACAGGAAGGCTCTTCCTTCACTGTCCCGAGTGGCCATCAGGGTCTTGGCAGTGCCTCCTGTGCTCTGGTCGAGCGTGTCTTCAGCCATGGTGGCATAATACTGCGACCTCATCGTGCACAAATGACTGACAGACTTTTATTGAATTTGGTCTTTTGCAAATGCAATGCATCATAGGGCCCTGAGATAAGAGAAAAAAATTTAACTGTTTGTGTTCAAATTGTAGGCTTACTTGAAGTTCAGTAGCAGTTGTTTTTATGTACCTTTAAATAAATGATTGTAACTTCATGGCAGGATTGTTTTAAGTGTCTAGAGTATATCTGGAGAGGGAGAGAGAGAGCACTACAATATTTTGTTTTTGTTGTCATATTGATTTGTCTTTCTCATGGCTACCCATGTATTTCCATGGAAATATAAAGTTTATTTGGAAAGTAATAAATATATATATATTTTTTTAAAGCATTCATGATTTCCGTAAATGTAATATACTACCTCCACTGTAACCACTGTGGTTCTCTGGACATGATGAAGGGGGGGTGGGGTGGATGGCTGAGAGCAGAGAGAGCTGAGGCAGGCAGAGAGAGCTGAGGCAGGCAGAGAGAGCTGAGGCAGGCAGAGATGGAGGCCGAGAGAGCAGTGAAGGAGAGAAAGCGTTCCAGGCCTCCTAGTGTTCCAGTCTCAGGTCAGGGAGCAGGTATCTGTAGCTGTGTGAGAGACTAGGGATTAGAGAGCAGGGAGCTTGTTGTTCACAGCAGCATGAGATGACTGATCAGCAGTCAGATAAAAAGGGAGCTAAAATAGCCCCCCCCTCCTTACTTTTGCTAAGATGCAGTTTCCACTATGGACACCACTGCAATGTCAAAATGTGTTCTATTTTCAACTCTCCTCTTCTTTCTTATTTCCTCTGTTTACATACCCTTTGATATCACAAAATAATTGAGACAGTAATACAAATGATCTTGTAAAATAAAAACAGTTGCAGTTCTATTTCTAGGTTATTTATATTTTTATGTCGCTGAATCATTGGCAATTCAACAAGACTACCCTATTTCAAATTCACCATCTCCCCTAGGCTAGCAAAGCACAGGCAGTTAAAAAAGGAACATTGGAATTAAAGGTTTATTTGAAGCGGTATACTTCCCTCAGACAGTGGGAAATGGCAAGGCCTTTCTTTCTCTGATACACTTTCATGGTTTCATTACAACAAGCAGAGAACAGCAGCCACATGATACTGGAGCAGGTTACTGCACGCTTGATAAAGATGTCCTGGGGCCTTCAACGTGGCTTCCTTTCTGCTTGCACCTTTTGTTATACCATTCCCTCCCAAGAATATGCACAATGTCAGTTGTGACTTGAATATAGAGTTGAATCCCTTTTCTTGTGAGAGGGACTTGTGATTGTATCAGTAGACTAGCTCCATGGGGGATTGGGTGGAAAACGTACAGCACTTTGGTTGATATGATGACGAAGAGTTTATTTCTACCTCTTACTCATTGGGTCTTTTCAGTTTCAGCTCTGCTCTCTTTGGTTATTTCTCACGTTCATGGAATCCAAACCATTTCGTTTTCTTTATGAACCTTAATAGATAAAACCATTTAGTTTTCTTTATGAACTTTAATAGACTAAACCAGGTATTCCCAAACTGGGGTACACGCACCACCAGTTTTTTCAAACAGTCCATTTATATTTTCCAACGGGGCTATACATTTGGGCGAGTTTTTTTTCTCACCTGAGTAGCCTCGTTTCACTGCCAAAAATAAAATTAAACCATTTAGTGTTCAGCGAAATAACAACACAATGTCCAATACAGATAGCCTAGTCAAATCATTCACATCCAATCACATTACCCATTACTCTCCATTACTCTCCGTATGCAACCAAACGTAGCTACTGCTCATGTTGGTATCTGTACTGATGGCACAGAATCCATGACAGGAGACATAGTGGACTGGTAACGCTTGTGCAAGCAGTTGCTACCGTCGCCACTTGGGTACACTGCGGCATCCACTGACCTGAAAGACGTTTTGGCCACTACAGGGAAAATGGTTAACTTTGTTAAAGCAAGGCCCCTGAACTCTCATGTATTTTCTGCATTATGCAATGATATGGGCAGCGACCATGTAACACTTTTACAACATACAGAAAGAAGTGCGCTGGTTATCAAGGGGCTAGGTATTGACACGTTTTTAAAAAAGGTTTCTCTATTGACCATAATTTTCACTTCTCTGACCGCTTGCATGATGACGAGTTTCTCACACGACTGGCCTATCTGGGTGATGCTTTTTCTCTCCTGAATGATCTGAATCTAGGATTACAGGGAGTATGATTAAGAAGTTGGAGCTCTTCTCTGTCTGCATTAACAAGGACAACACTCAGGTCTTTCCATCATTGTATGATTTTTTGTGTGCAAACTCAAGCTTTACGGAGAATGTCAAATGTGATATAGCGAAGCACTTGAGTGAGTTGGGTGCGCAATTACGCAGATACTTTCCCAGAATGGATGACACAAACAACTGGATTCGTTATCCCTTTCATGCCCTGCCTCCAGTACACTTACCAATATCTGAACAAAAGAGCCTCATCGAAATTGCATCAAGCGGTTCTGTGAAATTTGAATTTAATCAGAAGCCACTTACAGATTTCTGAACAGAGTATTCTGCCTTGGCAAATTGTGCTGTTAAGACACTGATGCCCTTTGCAACCATGTACCTATGTGAGAGTGGATTCTCGGCCCTCACTAGCATGAAAACTAAATACAGGCACAGACTGTGTATGGAAAATGATTTAAGAATGAGACTCTCCAATACAACCCAACATTCCAGAGGGACATCAGAGACTGTAACGTTCTTTGCTTCACGGAAACGTGGCTTACTGGAGAGACGCAATCCGAAGCGGTGCAGCCAACAGGTTTCTCCACGCATCGCGCAGACAGGAAAAAACATCTTTCTGGTAAAAAGAGGGGCGGGGGCGTATGCCTTATGACTAACGTGACATGGTGCGATGAAAGAAACATACAGGAACTCAAATCCTTCTGTTCACCTGATTTAGAATTCCTCACAATCAAATGTAGACCGCATTATCTACCAAGAGAATTCTCTTCGATCATAATCACAGCCGTATATATCCCCCCCCAAGCAGACACATCGATGGCTCTGAACGAACTTTATTTAACTCTCTGCAAACTGGAAACAATTTATCCGGAGGCTGCATTCATTGTAGCTGGGGATTTTAACAAGGCTAATCTGAAAACAAGACTCCCCAAATTTTATCAGCATATCGATTGCGCAACCAGGGGAGGAAAGACCTTGGACCATTGTTACTCTAACTTCCGCGACGCATATAAGGCCCTGCCCCGCCCCCCTTTCGGAAAAGCTGACCACGACTCCATTTTGTTGATCCCTGCCTACAGACAGAAACTAAAACAAGAGGCTCCCACGCTGAGGTCTGTCCAACGCTGGTCCGACCAAGCTGACTCCACACTCCAAGACTGCTTCCATCACGTGGACTGGGAGATGTTTCGTATTGCGTCAGATAACAACATTGACGAATACGCTGATTCGGTGTGCGAGTTCATTAGAACGTGCGTTGAAGATGTCGTTCCCATAGCAACGATTAAAACATTCCCTAACCAGAAACCGTGGATTGATGGCAGCATTCGTGTGAAACTGAAAGCGCGAACCACTGCTTTTAATCAGGGCAAGGTGTCTGGTAACATGACCGAATACAAACAGTGCAGCTATTCCCTCCGCAAGGCTATCAAACAAGCTAAGCGCCAGTACAGAGACAAAGTAGAATCTCAATTCAACGGCTCAGACACAAGAGGCATGTGGCAGGGTCTACAGTCAATCACGGACTACAGGAAGAAACCCAGCCCAGTCACGGACCAGGATGTCTTGCTCCCAGGCAGACTAAATAACTTTTTTGCCCGCTTTGAGGACAATACAGTGCCACTGACACGGCCTGCAACGAAAACATGCGGTCTCTCCTTCACTGCAGCCGAGGTGAGTAAGACATTTAAACGTGTTAACCCTCGCAAGGCTGCAGGCCCAGATGGCATCCCCAGCCGCGCCCTCAGAGCATGCGCAGACCAGCTGGCCGGTGTGTTTACGGACATATTCAATCAATCCCTATACCAGTCTGCTGTTCCCACATGCTTCAAGAGGGCCACCATTGTTCCTGTTCCCAAGAAAGCTAAGGTAACTGAGCTAAATGACTACCGCCCCGTAGCACTCACATCCGTCATCATGAAGTGCTTTGAGAGACTAGTCAAGGACCATATCACCTCCACCCTACCTGACACCCTAGACCCACTCCAATTTGCTTACCGCCCAAATAGGTCCACAGACGATGCAATCTCAACCACACTGCACACTGCCCTAACCCATCTGGACAAGAGGAATACCTATGTGAGAATGCTGTTCATCGACTACAGCTCGGCATTCAACACCATAGTACCCTCCAAGCTCGTCATCAAGCTCGAGACCCTGGGTCTCGACCCCGCCCTGTGCAACTGGGTACTGGACTTCCTGACGGGCCGCCCCCAGGTGGTGAGGGTAGGCAACAACATCTCCTCCCCGCTGATCCTCAACACTGGGGCCCCACAAGGTTGCGTTCTGAGCCCTCTCCTGTACTCCCTGTTCACCCACGACTGCGTGGCCACGCACGCCTCCAACTCAATCATCAAGTTTGCGGACGACACAACAGTGGTAGGCTTGATTACCAACAACGATGAGACGGCCTACAGGGAGGAGGTGAGGGCCCTCGGAGTGTGGTGTCAGGAAAACAACCTCACACTCAACGTCAACAAAACTAAGGAGATGATTGTGGACTTCAGGAAACAGCAGAGGGAACACCCCCCTATCCACATCGATGGAACAGTAGTGGAGAGGGTAGCAAGTTTTAAGTTCCTCGGCATACACATCACAGACAAACTGAATTGGTCCACTCACACAGACAGCATCGTGAAGAAGGCGCAGCAGCGCCTCTTCAACCTCAGGAGGCTGAAGAAATTCGGCTTGTCACCAAAAGCACTCACAAACTTCTACAGATGCACAATCGAGAGCATCCTGGCGGGCTGTATCACCGCCTGGTATGGCAACTGCACCGCCCTCAACCGTAAGGCTCTCCAGAGGGTAGTGAGGTCTGCACAACGCATCACCGGGGGCAAACTACCTGCCCTCCAGGACACCTACACCACCCGATGTCACAGGAAGGCCATAAAGATCATCAAGGACATCAACCACCCGAGCCACTGCCTGTTCACCCCGCTATCATCCAGAAGGCGAGGTCAGTACAGGTGCATCAAAGCTGGGACCGAGAGACTGAAAAACAGCTTCTATCTCAAGGCCATCAGACTGTTAAACAGCCACCACTAACACTGAGTGGCTGCTGCCAACACACTGACACTGACTCAACTCCAGCCACTTTAATAATGGGAATTGATGGGAAATGATGTAAATATATCACTAGCCACTTTAAACAATGCTACCTTATATAAATGTTACTTACCCTACATTATTCATCTCATACGCATACGTATATACTGTACTCTATATCATCGACGGTATCCTTATGTAATACATGTATCACTAGCCACTTTATACTATACTATGCCACTTTGTTTACATACTCATCTCATTTGTACATACTGTACCCGATACCATCTACTGTATCTTGCCTATGCTGCTCTGTACCATCACTCATTCATATATCCTTATGTACATATTCTTTATCCCCTTACACTGTGTACAAGACAGTAGTTTGGAATTGTTAGTTAGATTACTTGTTATTACTGCATTGTCGGAACTAGAAGCACAAGCATTTCGCTACACTCGCATTAACATCTGCTAACCATGTGTATGTGACAAATAAAATTTGATTTGATTTGATTTGACATTGCAGCGTTATGTGTATCCTTGCAAGCACATCCTTCTCATGAACCTGTGGTGAGTTATTCACAATTTTAGATTAACAAATAAGGTTTTATATGTAAGATGGTTAAATACGAGCACAATTATTCATTCATATTTATTATGTTATTGTCACGAGTCCGACCGAGGGTGTTTCCCTTTCCCGGGCAGGTGGCGCTCGGCGGTCGTCGTCACCGGCCTATTAGCTGCCACTGATTGTTTTTCCTTCCCCTCCTTGTATGTTGAGTGGTAGCACCTGTGAATGTTTAATTAGTTTGTCGTTATTAGACAGCCGGCCCGCCTGGTTGTTGTGCGGGATTATTTCTATGTAAACCTTCGGCTCTGTGGTATAGGCACGTTGTTTCCCATTTGTACATTTTGATTCCCTGTGTTTTGGGAACGTAACGTTTTTGTGAGCACCCTGTGGTGCATTGGTGCGATTAAAAGACGCGCAGCATTGAACTCTCTGTCTCCTGCATTTGACTCCACACCCACGACACCCGGAGCATTACAGAATCCCGCACCTATCAAATTGATGGAGTCAGCAGGAGCAGCAGCCAACCCTCTCCCATCGATGGAGGAACGGGTTCTCCACCACACCACCGTCCTTCATCGGATCGGATCCGCGATGGATCAAGTGATGGAGAGAATGGACAGATGGGAGAGGAGTGGGCTCCTCTCTCCACCTTCGGCACCCACGGTTCCGGACTCCCCATCTCCCGACTCCAGAACCCTCCGTCTGACGCTACCGAGGGCTTATGATGGAGCGGCGGCGGGTTGCCAGGGGTTTCTGCTCCAGCTGGAGCTATACCTGGCCACCATCAGACCTACTCCCTCAGGAGAAGAGAGTGATGAGTGTCCTCATCTCCTGCCTCACGGGTCGTGCCCTGGAATGGGCGAACGCGGTCTGGAATGGTCCAGACTCAGCGCGGGAGCACTACCCAGAGTTTTCCCGTCGCTTCCGCGCCGTGTTTGATCACCCTCTAGACGGCCGAGCGGCGGGAGAACGACTATTTCACCTCAGGCAGGAGAGGAGGAGCGCCCAGGATTACGCGCTGGAGTTCCGGACCTTGGCAGCCGGATCTGGGTGGAACGACAGGGCCCTCATGGACCACTACAGGTGTAGTCTCCGAGAGGATGTCCGCCGGGAGTTAGCGTGTCGGGACACCACTCTGTCACTGGATCAGCTGATTGACATGTCCATTCGACTGGATAATCTGCTGGCTGCCCGCGGGCGTTCAGAGAGGGTCCTGTGCGTTCCACCACCCAGCCCCTCCGCTCCCATTCCGATGGAGTTGGGAGGGGCTGCGCCGAGGGGTACCGGAGGAGGAGGCCTTCCCTGCACCAACTGTGGTCGGAGAGGACACACGTCTGATCGGTGCTGGGGGGGTCCGTCTGGGAGTAGAGATGGCAGGCGGAACGCTTCTCGGTCACCCCAGGTGAGTCAGCATCAAACTCACCCAGAACCCCCTGTTGGCCACATGTTTGTCTTAACTTTTTTCCTTCGCTTTTTTCCCTCTTCCCAGCATAGGGCGCTCGTCGATTCAGGCGCAGCTGGGAACTTTATGGATCGCGGACTCGCCCTTAAGTTAGGGGTTCCGCTGGTGCCGATAGATTCTCCTTTCCCCGTGCACTCCCTAGATAGCCGGGAATTAGGGTCAGGGATGGTCAGGGAGACCACGGTCCCACTGGACATGGTGACGCAGGGGAATCATAGGGAGCGTATCAGTTTCTTTATTATTGACTCGCCTGCGTTTCCAGTGGTGCTGGGGACTCCCTGGCTGGCCCGGCACAATCCTAAAATTTCGTGGAAACAGGGGGTTCTCCAGGGGTGGTCAGAGGAGTGTTCTGGAAGGTGTTTGGGAGTTTCCATCGGTGCCACGTCGGTGGAGAGTCCAGACCAGGGTTCCACGGTGTGCATTCCCCCCGAGTATGCCGATTTGGCAATCGCTTTCAGTAAAGTGAAAGCGACTAAATTACCACCTTATCGACCGGGAAGGGATTGTACGATAGATCTCCAGGTAGACGCTGCGCTTCCCAAGAGTCACGTGTACCCGCTGTCCCAGGAGGAGACGTTGGCAATGGAGACATATGTCACGGAGGCGCTGGGACAGGGGTACATTCGGTCCTCCATTTCACCCGTCTCCTCAAGTTTATTTTTTGTGAGGAAAAAGGAGGGAGGCTTGCGTCCGTGTATCGATTATAGAGGTCTAAACGCCATCACAGTGGGGTATAGTTACCCTCTACCTCTCATCGCTACGGCGGTGGAATCGTTCCACGGAGCGCAGTTCTTCACAAAACTGGATCTCAGGAGCCCGTATAGTTTGGTGCGTATTCGGAAGGGAGACGAGTGGAAAACCGCATTTAGTACTACATCAGGCCACTATGAGTACCTCGTCATGCCGTATGGGTTAAAGAATGCTCCAGCCGTTTTCCAATCCTTTGTAGACGAGATTCTCAGGGACCTGTGCGGGCAGGGAGTGGTGGCTTATATCGATGACATTCTGATCTACTCGGCCACTCACACCGCGCATGTGTCTCTGGTGCGCAAGGTGCTTGGTAGACTGCTGGAGCATGACCTATATGTCAAGGCTGAGAAATGCGTGTTCTCTAAACGAGCCGTCTCTTTTCTGGGATATCGCATTTCCACCTCGGGGGTAGTGATGGAGGGTGACCGCATTAGGGCCGTGCGTAATTGGCCGACTCCGACCACGGTAAAGGAGGTGCAGCGTTTTCTGGGTTTTGCCAACTACTACCGGAGGTTTATCCGGGGTTTTGGCCAGGTAGCGGCTCCCATCACCTCACTGCTGAAGGGGGGCCCGGTGCGTTTGCAGTGGTCAGCAGAGGCGGACGGAGCATTCAACAAGTTGAAGGCGCTGTTTACTGATGCGCCCGTGTTGGCGCATCCGGACCCCTCTCTAGCATTCATAGTGGAGGTGGACGCGTCCGAGGCTGGGGTGGGTGCCGTGCTATCACAGCGCTCGGGTACGCCACCAAAACTCCGACCCTGCGCTTTCTTCTCAAGGAAGCTCAGCCCAGCGGAGCGTAACTATGATGTGGGGGACCGGGAGTTGCTAGCGGTGGTTAGAGCTCTGAAGGTGTGGAGACACTGGCTTGAGGGGGCTAAACACCCCTTTCTCATCTGGACCGACCACCAGAATCTGGAGTATATTCGGGCAGCTAGGAGACTTAACCCACGTCAGGCAAGGTGGGCCATGTTCTTCACCCGGTTCCGATTTACTTTGTCTTATAGACCGGGCTCCCAGAACGTGAAGGCTGACGCACTGTCCCGCCTTTATGACACGGAGGATGGGTCCACCGAACCTACTCCCATCCTTCCCGCCTCGAAGCTGGTAGCCCCAGTGGTATGGGAGGTGGACTCGGACATCGAGCGGGCGTTACGGGCTGAACCTGCGCCTTCTCAGTGTCCAGCGGGGCGAAGGTACGTGCCGCTTGGTGTTCGGGACAAACTGATTCGGTGGGCTCACGTCCTACCCTCCTCGGGTCACCCTGGGGTGACGAGGACAGTGGGGAGCCTTCAGGGGAGGTATTGGTGGCCTACGTTGGCTAAGGACGTTAAGGGTTATGTCTCCTCCTGTTCAGTGTGCGCTCAGAGTAAGGCTCCTAGGCACCTTCCTAGAGGGAAGCTACAACCCCTCCCTGTTCCACAGCGGCCATGGTCACATCTGTCCATAGATTTCCTAACCGATCTCCCGCCGTCTCAGGGGAACACCACGGTTCTGGTGATTGTGGATCGGTTCTCTAAGTCCTGCCGTCTCCTCCCGTTGCCCGGTATCCCTACAGCCCTACAGACTGCGGAGGCGTTATTCACCCATGTCTTCCGGCACTACGGGGTGCCGGAGGACATCGTTTCTGATCGGGGCCCCCAATTCACGTCCCGGGTATGGAGAGCGTTCATGGAACGTTTGGGGGTCTCTGTCAGCCTGACCTCCGGTTATCACCCCGAGAGTAATGGGCAGGTGGAGAGAGTGAACCAGGAGGTGGGTAGGTTTCTGCGGTCGTATTGCCAGGATCGGCCAGGGGAGTGGGCACGATACATTCCCTGGGCTGAAATGGCTCAGAACTCACTACGCCACTCCTCTACTAACGTGTCCCCTTTTCAGTGTGTGTTGGGGTACCAGCCGGTCCTGGCACCATGGCATCCGAGCCAGACCGAGGCTCCTGCGGTGGAGGAATGGGTACAGCGCTCCAAGGAGACCTGGAGGGCCGTCCAGGAATCTCTACGACAAGCGAGTGGACGGCAGAAGAGGAGTGCTGACCGCCACCGCAGTGAGGCCCCCGTGTTTGTACCGGGGGACAGGGTCTGGCTCTCGACCCGAAACCTACCTCTCCGCTTGCCCTGCCGGAAGCTGGGTCCGCAGTGTGTAGGGCCCTTTAAAGTCCTGAGGAGGATAAACGAGGTGTGTTATCGATTACAACTCCCTTCCTATTATCGTATTAACCCCTCGTTTCATGTGTCTCTCCTCAGGCCGGTGGTAGCTGGTCCCCTGCAGGACAGTGAGGTACCGGAGGTCCCTCCCCCCCCGCTGGACATCGAGGGGTCCCCGGCGTACACGATCCGGGCCATTCTGGACTCAAGACGCCGGGTGAGGGGCCTGCAGTACCTCGTGGACTGGGAGGGGTACGGTCCGGAGGAGAGGTGCTGGGTACCGGTGGGGGACATCTTGGATCCCTCCATGTTGAGGGATTTCCATCGCCTCCACCCGGATCGCCCTGCGCCTCGTCCTCCGGGGCGACCTCGAGGCCGGTGTCAGCGCGCTGCGGGAGCCACGCGTCAGGGGGGGGGTACTGTCACGAGTCCGACCGAGGGTGTTTCCCTTTCCCGGGCAGGTGGCGCTCGGCGGTCGTCGTCACCGGCCTATTGGCTGCCACTGATTGTTTTTCCTTCCCCTCCTTGTATGTTGAGTGGTAGCACCTGTGAATGTTTAATTAGTTTGTCTTTATTAGACAGCCGGCCCGCCTGGTTGTTGTGCGGGATTATTTCTATGTAAACCTTCGGCTCTGTGGTATAGGCACGTTGTTTCCCATTTGTACATTTTGATTCCCTGTGTTTTGGGAACGTAACGTTTTTGTGAGCACCCTGTGGTGCATTGGTGCGATTAAAAGACGCGCAGCATTGAACTCTCTGTCTCCTGCATTTGACTCCACACCCACGACACCCGGAGCATTACAGTTATTATTTGTGCCCTGGTCCTATAAGAGCTCTTTGTCACTTCCTACGAGCCGGGTGTGACATAAAACTCATACTCATTCTTATGTTAAATAAATGTATTGTATAGTGCGTGTGTGGCAGGTTTACAATGATGGTAAAAAAACAACATTTGAGAGTGCGCTGACCCTGGTGCTAGAGGGGGTACGCAGCTGGAGGTTGAATGTTTGAAGGGTTACAGGAATATAAACAATTTGGGAACCACTGCAATAAACCATTTAGTTTTCTGAATGAACTTTAAAAGACTAAATAATTTAGTTCTCTATGAACCATAATAGACTAAACCATTTGAACCCAAACTTTGAATTTTATGTTTGTCAGTGTAGGCTTTGATGTTGGCTTCCTTCTACCTCCACTACCTCCAGCCTCATCCTTCTAACATGTTGTCAACCTCCACTACCTCCAGCCTCATCCTTCTAACATGTTGTCTACCTCCACTACGTCCACTACCTCCAGCCTCACCCTTCTAACATGTTGTCAACCTCCACTACCTCCAGCCTCATCCTTCTAACATGTTGTCAACCTCCACTACCTTCAGCCTCATCCTTCTAACATGTTGTCAACCTCCACTACCTCCAGCCTCATCCTTCTAACATGTTGTCTACCTCCACTACCTCCAGCCTCATCCTTCTAACATGTTGTCAACCTCCACTACCTCCAACCTCATCCTTCTAACATGTTGTCAACCTCCACTACCTCCAGCCTCATCCTTCTAACATGTTGTCAACCTCTACTACCTCCATCCTCATCCTCCTAACATGTTGTCAACCTCCACTACCTCCAGCCTCATCCTTCTAACATGTTGTCAACCTCCACTACCTCCAACCTCATCCTTCTAACATGTTGTCAACCTCCACTACCTCCAGCCTCATCCTTCTAACATGTTGTCAACCTCCACTACCTCCAGCCTCATCCTCCTAACATGTTGTCAACCTCCACTACCTCCAGCCTCATCCTTCTAACATGTTGTCAACCTCCACTACCTCCAGCCACATCCTTCTAACATGTTGTCAACCTCCACTACCTCCAGCCTAATCCTTCTAACATGTTGTCTACCTCCACTAAATCCACTACCTGCAGCCTCATCCTTCTAACATGTTGTCAACCTCCACTACCTCCAGCCTCATCCTTCTAACATGTTGTCAACCTCCACTACCTTCAGCCTCATCCTTCTAACATGTTGTCTACCTCCACTACGTCCACTACCTCCAGCCTCATCCTTCTAACATGTTGTCTACCTCCACTAAGTCCACTACCTTCAGCCTCATCCTTCTAACATGTTGTCAACCTCCACTACCTCCAGCCTCATCCTTCTAACATGTTGTCTACCTCCACTACGTCCACTACCTCCAGCCTCATCCTTCTAACATGTTGTCAACCTCCACTACCTCCAGCCTCATCCTTCTAACATGTTGTCAACCTCCACTACCTTCAGCCTCATTCTTCTAACATGTTGTCTACCTCCACTACGTCCACTACCTCCAGCCTCATCCTTCTAACATGTTGTCAACCTCCACTACCGCCAGCCTCATCCTTCTAACATGTTGTCTACCTCCACTACCTCCAGCCTCATCTTTCTAACATGTTGTCAACCTCCACTACCTCAAGCCTCATCCTTCTAACATGTTGTCTACCTCCACTACATCCACTACCTTCAGCCTCATCCTTAAAACATGTTGTCTACCTCCACTAAGTCCACTACATTCAGCCTCATCCTTCTAACATGTTGTCAACCTCCACTACCTCCAGCCTCATCCTTCTAACATGTTGTCTACCTCCAATACCTCCAGACTCATCCTTCTAACATGTTGTCAACCTCCACTACCTTCAGCCTCATTCTTCTAACATGTTGTCTACCTCCACTACGTCCACTACCTCCAGCCTCATCCTTCTAACATGTTGTCAACCTCCACTACCGCCAGCCTCATCCTTCTAACATGTTGTCTACCTCCACTACCTCCAGCCTCATCTTTCTAACATGTTGTCAACCTCCACTACCTCAAGCCTCATCCTTCTAACATGTTGTCTACCTCCACTACATCCACTACCTTCAGCCTATTCCTTCTAACATGTTGTCTACCTCCACTAAGTCCACTACCTTCAGTCTCATCCTTCTAACATGTTGTCAACCTCCACTACCTCCAGCCTCATCCTTCTAACATCTTGTCAACCTCCACTACCTCCAGCCTCATCCTTCTAACATGTTGTCAAACTCCACTACCTCCAGCCTCATCCTTCTAACATGTTGTCTACCTCCACTACGTCCACTACCTTCAGCCTCATCCTTCTAACATGTTGTCTACCTCCACTAAGTACACTACCTTCAGCCTCATCCTTCTAACATGTTGTCAACCTCCACTACCTCCAGCCTCATCCTTCTAACATGTTGTCTACCTCCACTACGTCCACTACCTTCAGCCTCATCCTTCTAACATGTTGTCTACCTCCACTAAGTACACTACCTTCAGCCTCATCCTTCTAACATGTTGTCAACCTCCACTACCTCCAGCCTCATCCTTCTAACATGTTGTCAACCTCCACTACCTCCAGCCTCATCCTTCTAACATGTTGTCTACCTCCACTACCTCCAGACTCATCCTTCTAACATGTTGTCTACCTCCACTACGTCCACTACCTTCAGCCTCATCCTGCTAACATGTTGTCTACCTCCACTATGTCCACTACCTTCAGCCTCATCCTTCTAACATGTTGTCTACCTCCACTACGTCCACTAACTCCAGCCTCATCCTTCTAACATGTTGTCAACCTACACTACCTCCAGCCTCATCCTTCTAACATGTTGTCTACCTCCACTAAGTCCACTACCTTCAGCCTCATCCTTCTAACATGTTGTCAACCTCCACTACCTTCAGCCTCATCCTTCTAACATGTTGTCAACCTCCACTACCTCCAGCCTCATCCTTCTAACATGTTGTCTACCTCCACTACCTCCAGCCTCATCCTTCTAACATGTTTTCAACCTCCACTACCTCCAGCCTCATCCTTCTAACATGTTGTCAACCTCCACTACGTCAAGCCTCATCCTTCTAACATGTTGTCTACCTCCACTACGTCCACTACCTCCAGCCTCATCCTTCTAACATGTTGTCAACCTCCACTACCTCCAGCCTCATCCTTCTAACATGTTGTCAACCTCCACTACCTCCAGCCTCATCCTCCTAACATGTTGTCAACCTCCACTACCTCCAGCCTCATCCTTCTAACATGTTGTCAACCTCCACTACCTCCAGCCACATCCTTCTAACATGTTGTCAACCTCCACTACCTCCAGCATAATCCTTCTAACATGTTGTCTACCTCCACTAAATCCACTACCTGCAGCCTCATCCTTCTAACATGTTGTCAACCTCCACTACCTCCAGCCTCATCCTTCTAACATGTTGTCAACCTCCACTACCTTCAGCCTCATCCTTCTAACATGTTGTCTACCTCCACTACGTCCACTACCTCCAGCCTCATCCTTCTAACATGTTGTCTACCTCCACTAAGTCCACTACCTTCAGCCTCATCCTTCTAACATGTTGTCAACCTCCACTACCTCCAGCCTCATCCTTCTAACATGTTGTCAACCTCCACTACCTCAAGCCTCATCCTTCTAACATGTTGTCTACCTCCACTACGTCCACTACCTCCAGCCTCATCCTTCTAACATGTTGTCAACCTCCACTACCTCCAGCCTCATCCTTCTAACATGTTGTCAACCTCCACTACCTTCAGCCTCATTCTTCTAACATGTTGTCTACCTCCACTACGTCCACTACCTTCAGCCTCATCCTTCTAACATGTTGTCAACCTCCACTACCTCCAGCCTCATCCTTCTAACATGTTGTCAACCTCCACTACCTCCAGCCTCATCTTTCTAACATGTTGTCAACCTCCACTACCTCAAGCCTCATCCTTCTAACATGTTGTCTACCTCCACTACATCCACTACCTTCAGCCTCATCCTTATAACATGTTGTCTACCTCCACTAAGTCCACTACATTCAGCCTCATCCTTCTAACATGTTGTCAACCTCCACTACCTCCAGCCTCATCCTTCTAACATGTTGTCTACCTCCAATACCTCCAGACTCATCCTTCTAACATGTTGTCAACCTCCACTACGTCCACTACCTTCAGCCTATTCCTTCTAACATGTTGTCTACCTCCACTAAGTCCACTACCTTCAGTCTCATCCTTCTAACATGTTGTCAACCTCCACTACCTCCAGCCTCATCCTTCTAACATCTTGTCAACCTCCACTACCTCCAGCCTCATCCTTCTAACATGTTGTCAAACTCCACTACCTCCAGCCTCATCTTTCTAACATGTTGTCTACCTCCACTACGTCCACTACCTTCAGCCTCATCCTTCTAACATGTTGTCTACCTCCACTAAGTACACTACCTTCAGCCTCATCCTTCTAACATGTTGTCAACCTCCACTACCTCCAGCCTCATCCTTCTAACATGTTGCCTACCTCCACTACCTCCAGCCTCATCCTTCTAACATGTTGTCAACCTCCACTACCTCCAGCCTCATCCTTCTAACATGTTGTCAACCTCCACTACCTCAAGCCTCATCCTTCTAACATGTTGTCAACCTCCACTACCTCCAGCCTCATCCTTCTAACATGTTGTCAACCTCCACTACCTCAAGCCTCATCCTTCTCATCCGAGTCTTCTCTGGTCTCTACTCCTCCCGTTACGGGGTCTGAGACGCCGAAGCTTCCCACCATTAGCTCTGACAAATTGAAAACTCTAGTCATTGGCGACTCCATTACCCGCAGTATTAGACTTGAGAATCATCCAGCGATCATACACTGTTTACCGGGGGGCAGGGCTACCGACGTTAAGGCTAATCTGAAGATGGTGCTGGCTAAAGCTAAAACTGGCGAGTGTAGAGAGTATAGAGATATTGTTATCCACGTCGGCACCAACGATGTTAGGATGAAACAGTCAGAGATCACCAAGCGCAACATAGCTTCTGCGTGTAAATCAGCTAGAAAGATGTGTCGGCATCGAGTAATTGTCTCTGGCCCCCTCCCAGTTAGGGGGAGTGATGAGCTCTACAGCAGAGTCTCACAACTCAATCGCTGGTTGAAAACTGTTTTCTGCCCCTCCCAAAAGATAGAATTTGTAGATAATTGGCCCTCTTTCTGGGACTCACCCACAAACAGGACCAAGCCTGACCTGCTGAGGAGTGACGGACTCCATCCTAGCTGGAGGGGTGCTCTCATTTTATCTACCAACATAGACAGGGCTCTAACTCCTCTAGCTCCACAATGAAATAGGGTGCAGGCCAGGCAGCAGGCTGTTAGCCAGCCTGCCAGCATAGTGGAGTCTGCCACTAGCACAGTCAGTGTAGTCAGCTCAGCTATCACCATTGAGACCGTGTCTGTGCCTCGACCTAGGTTGGGCAAAACTAAACATGGCGGTGTTCGCCTTAGCAATCTCACTAGGATAAAGACCACCTCCATTCCTGTCATTATTGAAAGAGATCATGATACCTCACATCTCAAAATAGGGCCACTTAATGTTAGATCCCTTACTTCAAAGGCAATTATAGTCAATGAACTAATCACTGATCATAATCTTGATGTGATTGGCCTGACTGAAACATGGCTTAAGCCTGATGAATTTACTGTGTTAAATGAGGCCTCACCTCCTGGCTACACTAGTGACCATATCCCCCGTGCATCCCGCAAAGGCGGAGGTGTTGCTAACATTTACGATAGCAAATTTCAATTTACAAAAAAAAAAATGACGTTTTCGTCTTTTGAGCTTCTAGTCATGAAATCTATGCAGCCTACTCAATCACTTTTTATAGCTACTGTTTACAGGCCTCCTGGGCCATATACAGCGTTCCTCACTGAGTTCCCTGAATTCCTATCGGACCTTGTAGTCATAGCGGATAATATTCTAATCTTTGGTGACTTTAATATTCACATGGAAAAGTCCACAGACCCACTCCAAAAGGCTTTCGGAGCCATCATCGACTCAGTGGGTTTTGTCCAACATGTCTCTGGACCCACTCACTGTCACAGTCATACGCTGGACCTAGTTTTGTCCCATGGAATAAATGTTGTGGATCTTAATGTTTTTCCTCATAATCCTGGACTATCGGACCACCATTTTATTACGTTTGCAATTGCAACAAATAATCTGCTCAGACCCCAACCAAGGATCATCAAAAGTCGTGCTATAAATTCACAGACAACACAAAGATTCCTTGATGTCCTTCCAGACTCCTTCTGCCTACCCAAGGACGCCAGAGGACAAAAATCAGTTAACCACCTAACTGAGGAACTCAACTTAACCTTGCGCAATACCCTAGATGCAGTTGCACCCCTAAAAACTAAAAACATTTCTCATAAGAAACTAGCTCCCTGGTACACAGAAAATACCCGAGCTCTGAAGCAAGCTTCCAGAAAATTGGAACGGAAATGGCGCCACACCAAACTGGAAGTCTTCCGACTAGCTTGGAAAGACAGTACTGTGGAGTACCGAAGAGCCCTTACTGCTGCTCGATCATCCTATTTTTCTAACTTAATTGAGGAAAATAAGAACAATCCGAAATTCCTTTTTGATACTGTCGCAAAGCTAACTAAAAAGCAGCATTCCCCAAGAGAGGATGACTTTCACTTTAGCAGTGATAAATTCATGAACTTCTTTGAGGAAAAGATTATGATTATTAGAAAGCAAATTACGGACTCTTCCTTAAATCTGCGTATTCCTTCAAAGCTCAGTTGTCCTGAGTCTGCACAACTCTGCCAGGACCTAGGATCAAGAGAGACACTCAAGTGTTTTAGTACTATATCTCTTGACACAATGATGAAAATAATCATGGCCTCTAAACCTTCAAGCTGCATACTGGACCCTATTCCAACTAAACTACTGAAAGAGCTGCTTCCTGTGCTTGGCCCTCCTATGTTGAACATAATAAACGGCTCTCTATCCACCGGATGTGTACCAAACTCACTAAAAGTGGCAGTAATAAAGCCTCTCTTGAAAAAGCCAAACCTTGACCCAGAAAATATAAAAAACTATCGGCCTATATCGAATCTTCCATTCCTCTCAAAAATTTTAGAAAAGGCTGTTGCGCAACAACTCACTGCCTTCCTGAAGACAAACAATGTATACGAAATGCTTCAGTCTGGTTTTAGACCCCATCATAGCACTGAGACGGCACTTGTGAAGGTGGTAAATGACATTTTAATGGCATCGGACCGAGGCTCTGCATCTGTCCTCGTGCTCCTAGACCTTAGTGCTGCTTTTGATACCATCGATCACCACATTCTTTTGGAGAGATTGGAAACCCAAATTGGTCTACACGGACAAGTTCTGGCCTGGTTTAGATCTTATCTGTCGGAAAGATATCAGTTTGTCTCTGTGAATGGTCTGTCCTCTGACAAATCAACTGTAAATTTCGGTGTTCCTCAAGGTTCCGTTTTAGGACCACTATTGTTTTCACTATATATTTTACCTCTTGGGGATGTTATTCGAAAACATAATGTTAACTTTCACTGCTATGCGGATGACACACAGCTGTACATTTCAATTAAACATGGTGAAGCCCCAAAATTGCCCTTGCTAGAAGAATGTGTTTCAGACATAAGGAAGTGGATGGCTGCAAACTTTCTACTTTTAAACTCGGACAAAACAGAGATGCTTGTTCTAGGTCCCAAGAAACAAAGAGATCTTCTGTTGAATCTGACAATTAATCTTAATGGTTGTACAGTCGTCTCAAATAAAACTGTGAAGGACCTCGGCGTTACTCTGGACCCTGATCTCTCTTTTGAAGAACATATCAAGACCATTTCAAGGACAGCTTTTTTCCATCTACGTAACATTGCAAAAATCAGGAACTTTCTGTCCAAAAATGATGCAGAAAAATTAATCCATGCTTTTGTCACTTCCAGGTTAGACTACTGCAATGCTCTACTTTCCGGCTACCCGGATAAAGCACTAAATAAACTTCAGTTGGTGCTAAATACGGCTGCTAGAATCCTGACTAGAACCAAAAAATTTGATCATATTACTCCAGTGCTAGCCTCTCTACACTGGCTTCCTGTCAAAGCAAGGGCTGATTTCAAGGTTTTACTGCTAACCTACAAAGCATTACATGGGCTTGCTCCTATCTATCTCTCTGATTTGGTCCTGCCGTACATACCTACACGTACGCTACGGTCACAAGACGCAGGCCTCCTAATTGTCCCTAGAATTTTTAAGCAAACAGCTGGAGGCAGGGCTTTCTCCTATAGAGCTCCATTTTTATGGAACGGTCTGCCTACCCATGTCAGAGACGCAAACTCGGTCTCAACCTTTAAGTCTCTACTGAAGACTCATCTCTTCAGTGGGTCATATGATTGAGTGTAGTCTGGCCCAGGAGTGGGAGGGTGAACGGAAAGGCTCTGGAGCAACGAACCACCCTTGCTGTCTCTGCCTGGCCGGTTCCCCTCTTTCCACTGGGATTCTCTGCCTCTAACCCTATTACAGGGGCTGAGTCACTGGCTTTACTGGGGCTCTCTCATGCCGTCCCTGGAGGAGGTGCGTCACCTGAGTGGGTTGAGTCACTGATGTGGTCATCCTGTCTGGGTTGGCGCCCCCCCCCCCCCCCCCCTTAAGTTGTGCCGTGGCGGAGGTCTTTGTGGGCTATACTCAGCCTTGTCTCAGGATGGTAAGTTGGTGGTTGAAGATATCCCTCTAGTGGTGTGGGGGCTGTGCTTTGGCAAAGTGGGTGGGGTTATATCCTTCCTGTTTGGCCCTGTCCGGGGGTGTCCTCGGAGTGGGCCACAGTGTCTCCTGACCCCTCCTGTCTCAGCCTCCAGTATTTATGCTGCAGTAGTTTATGTGTCGGGGGGCTAGGGTCAGTTTGTTATATCTGGAGTACTTCTCCTGTCCTATTCGAATCTAAGTGTGCGTTCTCTAATTCTCTCCTTCTCTTTTTCTCTCTCTCGGAGGACCTGAGCCCTAGGACCATGCCCCAGGACTACCTGACATGATGACTCCTTGCTGTCCCCAGTCCACCTGGCTGTGCTGCTGCTCCAGTTTCAACTGTTCTGCCTTATTATTATTCGACCATGCTGATCATTTATGAACATTTGAACATCTTGGCCATGTTCTGTTATAATCTCCACCCGGCACAGCCAGAAGAGGACTGGCCATCCCACATATGCTCTCTCTAATTCTCTCTTTCTTTCTCTCTCTCGGAGGACCTGAGCCCTAGGACCATGCCCCAGGAATACCTGACATGATGACTCCTTGCTGTCCCCAGTCCACCTGACTGTGCTGCTGCTCCAGTTTCAACTATTCTGCCTTATTATTATTCGACCATGCTGGTCATTTATGAACATTTGAACATCTTGACCATGTTTTGTTATAATCTCCACCCGGCACAGCCAGAAGAGGACTGGCCACCCCACATAGCCTGGTTCCTCTCTAGGTTTCTTCCTAGGTTTTGGCCTTTCTAGGGAGTTTTTCCTAGCCACCGTGCTTCTTCACCTGCATTGCTTGCTGTTTGGGGTTTTAGGCTGGGTTTCTGTACAGCACTTTGAGATATCAGCTGATGTACGAAGGGCTATATAAAATAAATTTGATTGATTGATTGATTGATCCTTCTAACATGTTGTCTACCTCCACTACATCCACTACCTTCAGCCTCATCCTTATAACATGTTGTCTACCTCCACTAAGTCCACTACATTCAGCCTCATCCTTCTAACATGTTGTCAACCTCCACTACCTCCAGCCTCATCCTTTTAACATGTTGTCAACCTCCACTACCTCCAGACTCATCCTTCTAACATGTTGTCAACCTCCACTACGTCCACTACCTTCAGCCTATTCCTTCTAACATGTTGTCTACCTCCACTAAGTCCACTACCTTCAGTCTCATCCTTTTAACATGTTGTCAACCTCCACTACCTCCAGCCTCATCCTTCTAACATCTTGTCAACCTCCACTACCTCCAGCCTCATCCTTCTAACATGTTGTCAAACTCCACTACCTCCAGCCTCATCCTTCTAACATGTTGTCTACCTCCACTACGTCCACTACCTTCAGCCTCATCCTTCTAACATGTTGTCTACCTCCACTAAGTACACTACCTTCAGCCTCATCCTTCTAACATGTTGTCAACCTCCACTACCTCCAGCCTCATCCTTCTAACATGTTGTCAACCTCCACTACCTCCAGCCTCATCCTTCTAGCATGTTGTCTACCTCCACTACCTCCAGACTCATCCTTCTAACATGTTGTCTACCTCCACTACGTCCACTACCTTCAGCCTCATCCTGCTAACATGTTGTCTACCTCCACTACGTCCACTACCTTCAGCCTCATCCTTCTAACATGTTGTCTACCTCCACTACGTCCACTACCTCCAGCCTCATCCTTCTAACATGTTGTCTACCTCCACTAATTCCACTACCTTCAGCCTCATCCTTCTAACATGTTGTCTACCTCCACTACGTCACTACCTTCAGCCTCATCCTTCTAACATGTTGTCTACCTCCACTAAGTCCACTACCTTCAGCCTCATCCTTCTAAAATGTTGTCAACCTCCACTACCTCCAGCCTCATCCTTCTAACATGTTGTCATCCTCCACTACCTCCAGCCTCATCCTTCTAACATGTTGTCAACCTCCACTACGTCCACTACCTTCAGCCTCGTCCTTCTAACATGTTTTCAAACTCCACTACTTCCAGCCTCATCCTTCTAACATGTTGTCAACCTCCACAACCTCCAGCCTCATCCTTCTAACATGTTGTCAACCTCCACTACCTTCAGCCTCATCCTTCTAACATGTTGTCTACCTCCACTACGTCCACTACCTCCAGCCTCATCCTTCTAACATGTTGTCAACCTCCACTACCTCCAGCCTCATCCTTCCAACATGTTGTCTACCTCTACTAAGTCCACTACCTTCAGCCTCATCCTTCTAACATGTTGTCAACCTCCACTACCTCCAGCCACATCCTTCTAACATGTTTATCAACCTCCACTACCTCCAGCCTCATCCTTCTAACATGTTGTCAACCTCCACTACCTCCAGCCTCATCCTTCTAACATGTTGTCAACCTCCACTACCTCCACTACTTACACTACCTTCAGCCTCATCTTTCTAACATGTTGTCAACCTCCACTACCTCCAGCCACATCCTTCTAACATGTTTATCAACCTCCACTACCTCCAGCCTCATCCTTCTAACATGTTGTCAACCTCCACTACCTTCAGCCTCATCCTTCTAACATGTTGTCAACCTCCACTACCTTCAGCCTCATCCTTCTAACATGTTGTCAACCTCCACTACCTCCAGCCTCATCCTTCTAACATGTTGTCTACCTCCACTACCTCCAGCCTCATCCTTCTAACATGTTTTCAACCTCCACTACCTCCAGCCTCATCCTTCTAACATGTTGTCAACCTCCACTACCTCCAGCCTCATCCTTCTAACATGTTGTCAACCTCCACTACCTCCAGCCTCATCCTTCTAACATGTTGTCAACCTCCACTACCTCAAGCCTCATCCTTCTAACATGTTGTCTACCTCCACTACGTCCACTACCTCCAGCCTCATCCTTCTAACATGTTGTCAACCTCCACTACCTCCAGCCTCATCCTTCTAACATGTTGTCAACCTCCACTACCTTCAGCCTCATCCTTCTAACATGTTGTCTACCTCCACTACGTCCACTACCTCCAGCCTCATCCTTCTAACATGTTGTCAACCTCCACTACCTCCAGCCTCATCCTTCTAACATGTTGTCAACCTCCACTACCTCCAACCTCATCCTTCTAACATGTTGTCAACCTCCACTACCTCCAGCCTCATCCTTCTAACATGTTGTCAACCTCCACTACCTCCAGCCTCATCCTCCTAACATGTTGTCAACCTCCACTACCTCCAGCCTCATCCTTCTAACATGTTGTCAACCTCCACTACCTCCAGCCACATCCTTCTAACATGTTGTCAACCTCTACTACCTCCAGCCTAATCCTTCTAACATGTTGTCTACCTCCACTAAATCCACTACCTTCAGCCTCATCCTTCTAACATGTTGTCAACCTCCACTACCTCCAGCGTCATCCTTCTAACATGTTGTCAACCTCCACTACCTTCAGCCTCATCCTTCTAACATGTTGTCAACCTCCACTACCTCCAGCCACATCCTTCTAACATGTTTATCAACCTCCACTACCTCCAGCCTCATCCTTCTAACATGTTGTCAACCTCCACTACCTCCAGCCTCATCCTTCTAACATGTTGTCAACCTCCACTACCTCCACTACTTACACTACCTTCAGCCTCATCCTTCTAACATGTTGTCAACCTCCACTACCTCCAGCCACATCCTTCTAACATGTTTATCAACCTCCACTACCTCCAGCCTCATCCTTCTAACATGTTGTCAACCTCCACTACCTTCAGCCTCATCCTTCTAACATGTTGTCAACCTCCACTACCTTCAGCCTCATCCTTCTAACATGTTGTCAACCTCCACTACCTCCAGCCTCATCCTTCTAACATGTTGTCTACCTCCACTACCTCCAGCCTCATCCTTCTAACATGTTTTCAACCTCCACTACCTCCAGCCTCATCCTTCTAACATGTTGTCAACCTCCACTACCTCAAGCCTCATCCTTCTAACATGTTGTCTACCTCCACTACGTCCACTACCTCCAGCCTCATCCTTCTAACATGTTGTCAACCTCCACTACCTCCAGCCTCATCCTTCTAACATGTAGTCAACCTCCACTACCTCAAGCCTCATCCTTCTAACATGTTGTCTACCTCCACTACGTCCACTACCTCCAGCCTCATCCTTCTAACATGTTGTCAAACTCCACTACCTCCAGCCTCATCCTTCTAACATGTTGTCTACCTCCACTACGTCCACTACCTCCAGCCTCATCCTTCTAACATGTTGTCAACCTCCACTACCTCCAGCCTCATCCTTCTAACATGTTGTCAACCTCCACTACCTCAAGCCTCATCCTTCTAACATGTTGTCTACCTCCACTACGTCCACTACCTCCAGCCTCATCCTTCTAACATGTTGTCAACCTCCACTACCTCCAGCCTCATCCTTCTAACATGTTGTCAACCTCCACTACCTTCAGCCTCATCCTTCTAACATGTTGTCTACCTCCACTACGTCCACTACCTCCAGCCTCATCCTTCTAACATGTTGTCAACCTCCACTACCTCCAGCCTCATCCTTCTAACATGTTGTCAACCTCCACTACCTCCAACCTCATCCTTCTAACATGTTGTCAACCTCCACTACCTCCAGCCTCATCCTTCTAACATGTTGTCAACCTCCACTACCTCCAGCCTCATCCTCCTAACATGTTGTCAACCTCCACTACCTCCAGCCTCATCCTTCTAACATGTTGTCAACCTCCACTACCTCCAGCCACATCCTTCTAACATGTTGTCAACCTCTACTACCTCCAGCCTAATCCTTCTAACATGTTGTCTACCTCCACTAAATCCACTACCTTCAGCCTCATCCTTCTAACATGTTGTCAACCTCCACTACCTCCAGCGTCATCCTTCTAACATGTTGTCAACCTCCACTACCTTCAGCCTCATCCTTCTAACATGTTGTCAACCTCCACTACCTCCAGCCACATCCTTCTAACATGTTTATCAACCTCCACTACCTCCAGCCTCATCCTTCTAACATGTTGTCAACCTCCACTACCTCCAGCCTCATCCTTCTAACATGTTGTCAACCTCCACTACCTCCACTACTTACACTACCTTCAGCCTCATCCTTCTAACATGTTGTCAACCTCCACTACCTCCAGCCACATCCTTCTAACATGTTTATCAACCTCCACTACCTCCAGCCTCATCCTTCTAACATGTTGTCAACCTCCACTACCTTCAGCCTCATCCTTCTAACATGTTGTCAACCTCCACTACCTTCAGCCTCATCCTTCTAACATGTTGTCAACCTCCACTACCTCCAGCCTCATCCTTCTAACATGTTGTCTACCTCCACTACCTCCAGCCTCATCCTTCTAACATGTTTTCAACCTCCACTACCTCCAGCCTCATCCTTCTAACATGTTGTCAACCTCCACTACCTCAAGCCTCATCCTTCTAACATGTTGTCTACCTCCACTACGTCCACTACCTCCAGCCTCATCCTTCTAACATGTTGTCAACCTCCACTACCTCCAGCCTCATCCTTCTAACATGTAGTCAACCTCCACTACCTCAAGCCTCATCCTTCTAACATGTTGTCTACCTCCACTACGTCCACTACCTCCAGCCTCATCCTTCTAACATGTTGTCAAACTCCACTACCTCCAGCCTCATCCTTCTAACATGTTGTCTACCTCCACTACGTCCACTACCTCCAGCCTCATCCTTCTAACATGTTGTCAACCTCCACTACCTCCAGCCTCATCCTTCTAACATGTTGTCAACCTCCACTACCTCCAACCTCATCCTTCTAACATGTTGTCAACCTCCACTACCTCCAGCCTCATCCTTCTAACATGTTGTCAACCTCCACTACCTCCAGCCTCATCCTTCTAACATGTTGTCAACCTCTACTTCCTCCAGCCTCATCCTTCTAACATGTTGTCAACCTCCACTACCTCCAGCCACATCCTTCTAACATGTTGTCAACCTCCACTACCTCCAGCCTAATCCTTCTAACATGTTGTCTACCTCCACTAAATCCACTACCTTCAGCCTCATCCTTCTAACATGTTGTCAACCTCCACTACCTCCAGCCTCATCCTTCTAACATGTTGTCAACCTCCACTACCTTCAGCCTCATCCTTCTAACATGTTGTCTACCTCCACTACGTCCACTACCTCCAGCCTCATCCTTCTAACATGTTGTCTACCTCCACTAAGTCCACTACCTTCAGCCTCATCCTTCTAACATGTTGTCAACCTCCACTACCTCCAGCCTCATCCTTCTAACATGTTGTCAACCTCCACTACCTCAAGCCTCATCCTTCTAACATGTTGTCTACCTCCACTATGTCCACTACCTCCAGCCTCATCCTTCTAACATGTTGTCAACCTCCACTACCTCCAGCCTCATCCTTCTAACATGTTGTCAACCTCCACTACCTCCAGCCTCATCCTTCTAACATGTTGTCAACCTCCACTACCTCAAGCCTCATCCTTCTAACATGTTGTCTACCTCCACTACGTCCACTACCTCCAGCCTCATCCTTCTAACATGTTGTCAACGTCCACTACCTCCAGCCTCATCCTTCTAACATGTTGCCTACCTCCACTAAGTCCACTACCTTCAGCCTCATCCTTCTAACATGTTGTCAACCTCCACTACCTCCAGCCTCATCCTTCTAACATGTTGTCAACCTCCACTACCTCCAGCCTCATCCTTCTAACATGTTGTCAACCTCCACTACCTCAAGCCTCATCCTTCTAACATGTTGTCTACCTCCACTACATCCACTACCTTCAGCCTCATCCTTATAACATGTTGTCTACCTCCACTAAGTCCACTACATTCAGCCTCATCCTTCTAACATGTTGTCAACCTCCACTACCTCCAGCCTCATCCTTTTAACATGTTGTCTACCTCCACTACCTCCAGACTCATCCTTCTAACATGTTGTCAACCTCCACTACGTCCACTACCTTCAGCCTATTCCTTCTAACATGTTGTCTACCTCCACTAAGTCCACTACCTTCAGTCTCATCCTTCTAACATGTTGTCAACCTCCACTACCTCCAGCCTCATCCTTCTAACATGTTGTCAACCTCCACTACCTCCAGCCTCATCCTTCTAGCATGTTGTCTACCTCCACTACCTCCAGACTCATCCTTCTAACATGTTGTCTACCTCCACTACGTCCACTACCTTCAGCCTCATCCTGCTAACATGTTGTCTACCTCCACTACGTCCACTACCTTCAGCCTCATCCTTCTAACATGTTGTCTACCTCCACTACGTCCACTACCTCCAGCCTCATCCTTCTAACATGTTGTCTACCTCCACTAATTCCACTACCTTCAGCCTCATCCTTCTAACATGTTGTCTACCTCCACTACGTCACTACCTTCAGCCTCATCCTTCTAACATGTTGTCTACCTCCACTAAGTCCACTACCTTCAGCCTCATCCTTCTAAAATGTTGTCAACCTCCACTACCTCCAGCCTCATCCTTCTAACATGTTGTCATCCTCCACTACCTCCAGCCTCATCCTTCTAACATGTTGTCTACCTCCACTACGTCCACTACCTTCAGCCTCGTCCTTCTAACATGTTTTCAAACTCCACTACTTCCAGCCTCATCCTTCTAACATGTTGTCAACCTCCACTACCTCCAGCCTCATCCTTCTAACATGTTGTCAACCTCCACTACCTTCAGCCTCATCCTTCTAACATGTTGTCTACCTCCACTACGTCCACTACCTCCAGCCTCATCCTTCTAACATGTTGTCAACCTCCACTACCTCCAGCCTCATCCTTCCAACATGTTGTCTACCTCTACTAAGTCCACTACCTTCAGCCTCATCCTTCTAACATGTTGTCAACCTCCACTACCTCCAGCCACATCCTTCTAACATGTTTATCAACCTCCACTACCTCCAGCCTCATCCTTCTAACATGTTGTCAACCTCCACTACCTCCAGCCTCATCCTTCTAACATGTTGTCAACCTCCACTACCTCCACTACTTACACCACCTCCAGCCTCATCCTTCTAACATGTTGTCTGCCTCCACTACCTCTAGCCTCATGTAGGTTATCAACCCCTTTCTCTGTGTCTCTGTCCCCATGCAGACTTTGACTTCAACATGCCTGGCATCTCCTAGCTGAAGAAGTCGATCAAGATCCTGGAGGCCAAGACCAAGTTGCTGCCCAAGTTCTTCCTGATCGAGGAGAAGTGTCGCTTCCTCAGCAACTTCTCCGCCCAGACCGCTGAGGTGGAGATCCCTGGGGAATTTCTCATGCCCAAGCCCACACACTACTACATCAAGATCGCCCAGTACTGTACAGCACACTGATACAGTATAGACACACAAACAAACACACAACAAGTCTTGTTATGCACCCATTACCTCCCAGGTAGTAACAGTGTATGAGTGTTTCCTCTAGGTTCATGCCCAGAGTGGAGATTGTCCAGAAACACAACTCAGCAACACTGCGTCTCTACATCAAAGGTCTCAACTGGAATATCTGACTGATTTACGCAGGGAGGAGAGGATCCTACAGCTACTGAGGCTGCTCAACCCTTGTCTAGAGAAGAGGAAGGAGACCACCAAGAGACACCTCTTCTTCACTTCTATGACACACACTGCTATAGAGCTCTTTCTCTGTCTCTCTCTAGCCTTCCTCACTCTCCTCTGTCTAGTCTCTATAGTTCAGCAAAATACACCTCTTCCTCAGTGGGACAGCACACTGGGCTACTGATTTACGTCTGTCTGAAAATGTCCCCTTGTCCCCTTCCCTCGGTCTTCGACTCTCCTCTTCCATATCTCTCTCTCCATCTGTGTCTGGGCTATCTGTTTTCCTCTTGTCAAGCAAGTCCTTTGACAGGCAGTTTAAAATTTCCTCTCCCTTTATATCTGCGGATCTCAACCCAGGACTGCATTTCTCAAGGAGAGAGTAGAAATGTCAAGAGTAGCTCAGAGTAAAATGTTTTTCCAAGGGCATGTCAATGCATTCAAAGGCATGCAATGGATGTTTAAATCCTAGGTCTTTAACTGAGCTGTATATATGTTTTACTTTAAAGAGAAACAGGGTAAAAAAAAAGAAGAGAGGACAGAGGGAAATGAAATTTAAGTGAATTGTGCCGACTTGTGTCAGGGCAGAGAATCAGTCAGTCAGTCAGTGAGTAAATAAAATAAGATGCAAGTTTATTACCACAGGAGGCTGGTTGAGAGATGAAATCTAACTTGTCTTTCTATGATGGACTCATCAGTGTTGTGGTGAACCACTTCCAGGGAAGAGGTCACGGGCATACTTAAAAAAAAAAATGTATTTCACCTTTATTTAACCAGGTAGGCTAGTTGAGAACAAGTTCTCATTTGCAACTGCGACCTGGCCAAGATAAAGCATAGCAGTGTGAACAGACAACACAGAGTTACACATGGAGTAAACAATTAACAAGTCAATAACACAGTAGAAAAAAAAGTCTATATAAATAAAGAGATATATAAAGAGTCTATATACATTGTGTGCAAAAGGCATGAGGAGGTAGGCGAATAATTACAATTTTGCAGATTAACACTGGAGTGATAAATGATCAGATGGTCATGTACAGGTAGATATTGGTGTGCAAAAGATTAGAAAAGTAAATAAATAAAAACAGTATGGGGATGACGTAGGTAAAAATGGGTGGGCTATTTACCGATAGACTATGTACAGCTGCAGCGATTGGTTAGCTGCTCAGATAGCAGATGTTTGAAGATAGTGAGGGAGATAAAAGTCTCCAACTTCAGCGATTTTTGCAAGTCGTTCCAGTCACATGCAGCAGAGAACTGGAACGAAAGGCGGTAAAATGAGGTGTTGGCTTTAGGGATGATCAGTGAGATACACCTGCTGGAGCGCGTGCTACGGGTGGGTGTTGCCATCGTGACCAGTGAACTGAGATAAGGCGGAGCTTTACCTAGCATGGACTTGTAGATGACCTGGAGCCAGTGGGTCTGGCGACGAATATGTAGCGAGGGCCAGCCGACTAGAGCATACAGGTCGCAGTGGTGGGTGGTATAAGGTGCTTTAGTGACAAAACGGATGGCACTGTGATAAACTGCAAACAGTTTGCTGAGTAGAGTGTTGGAAGCTATTTTGTAGATGACATCGCCGAAGTCGAGGATCGGTAGGATAGTCAGTTTTACGAGGGTAAGTTTGGCGGCGTGAGTGAAGGAGGCTTTGTTGCGGAATAGAAAGCCGGCTCTAGATTTGATTTTCGATTGGAGATGTTTGATATGAGTCTGGAAGGAGAGTTTACAGTCTAGCCAGACACCTAGGTACTTATAGATGTCCACATATTCAAGGTCGGAACCATCCAGGGTGGTGATGCTAGTCAGGCGTGCGGGTGCAGGCAGCGAACGGTTGAAAAGCATGCATTTGGTTTTACTAGCGTTTAAGAGCAGTTGGAGGCCACGGAAGGAGTGTTGTATGGCATTGAAGCTCGTTTGGAGGTTAGATAGCACACTGTCCAAGGACGGGTCGGAAGTATATAGAATGGTGTTGTCTGCGTAGAGGTAGATCAGGGAATCGCCCGCAGCAAGAGCAACATCATTGATATATACAGAGAAAAGAGTCGGCCCGAGAATTGAACCCTGTGGCACTCCCATAGAGACTGCCAGAGGACCGGATAGCATGCCCTCCGATTTGACACACTGAACTCTGTCTGCAAAGTAGTTGGTGAACCAGGCAAGACAGTCATCAGAAAAACCGAGGCTACTGAATCTGCCGATAAGAATATGGTGATTGACAGAGTCGAAAGCCTTGGCAAGGTCGATGAAGACGGCTGCACAGTACTGTCTTTTAACGATGGCGGTTATGATATCGTTTAGTACCTTGAGCGTGGCTGAGGTGCACCCGTGACCGGCTCGGAAACCATATTGCACAGCGGAGAAGGTACGGTGGGATTCGAGATGGTCAGTGACCTGTTTGTTGACTTGGCTTTCGAAGACCTTAGATAGTCAGGGCAGGATGGATATAGGTCTGTAACAGTTTGGGTCCAGGGTGTCTCCCCCTTTGAAGAGGGGGATGACTGCCGCAGCTTTCCAATCCTTGGGGATCTCAGACGATATGAAAGAGAGGTTGAACAGGCTGGTAATAGGGGTTGCGACAATGGCGGCGGATAGTTTCAGAAATAGAGGGTCCACAGTGTCAAGTCCAGCTGATTTGTACGGGTCCAGGTTTTGCAGCTCTTTCAGAACATCTGCTATCTGGATTTGGGTAAAGGAGAACCTGGAGAGGCTTGAGTAGCTGTGGGGGGGGCGGAGCTGTTGGCCGAGGTTGGAGTAGCCAGGCGGAAGGCATGGCCAGCCGTTGAGAAATGCTTGTTGAAGTTTTCGATAATCATGGATTTATCGGTGGTGTCCGTGTTACCTAGCCTCAGTGCAGTGGGCAGCTGGGAGGAGGTGCTCTTGTTCTCCATGGACATCACAGTGTCCCAGAACTTTTTGGAGTTGGAGCTACAGGATGCAAATTTCTGCCTGAAGAAGCTGGCGTTAGCTTTCCTGACTGACTGCGTGTATTGGTTCCTGACTTCCCTGAACAGTTGCATGTCACGGGGACTATTCGATGCTATTGCAGTCCGCCACAGGATGTTTTTGTGCTGGTCGAGGGCATTCAGGTCTGGAGTGAACCAAGGGCTATATCTGTTCTTAGTTCTGCATTTTTTGAACGGAGCATGCTTATCTAAAATGGTGAGGAAGTTACTTTTAAAGAATGACCAGGCATCCTCAACTGACGGGATGAGGTCAATGTCCTTCCAGGATACCCGGGCCAGGTCGATTAGAAAGGCCTGCTCAAAGAAGTGTTTTAGGGAGCATTTGACAGTGATGAAGAGTGGTCGTTTGACTGCGGCTCCGTAGCGGATACAGGCAATGAGGCAGTGATCGCTGAGATCCTGGTTGAAGACAGCGGAGGTGTATTTGAAGGGGCTAGTTGGTCAGGATGACGTCTATGAGGGTGCCCTTGTTTACAGATTTAGGGTTGTACCTGGTGGGTTCCTTGATGATTTGTGTGAGATTGAGGGCATCTAGCTTAGATTGTAGGACTGCCGGGGTGTTAAGCATATCCCAGTTTAGGTCACCTAACAGAACAAACTCTGAAGCTAGATGGGGGGCGATCAATTCACAAATGGTGTCCAGGGCAGAGCTGGGAGCTGAGGGGGGTCGGTAGCAGGCGGCAACAGTGAGATACTTATTTCTGGAGAGAGTAATTTTTAAAATTAGTAGTTCGAACTGTTTGGGTATGGACCTGGAAAGTATGACATTACTTTGCAGGCTATCTCTGCAGTAGACTGCAACTCCTCCCCCTTTGGCAGTTCTATCTTGACGTAAAATGTTATAGTTGGGTATGGAAATCTCAGAATTTTTGGTGGCCTTCCTGAGCCAGGATTCAGACACGGCAAGGACATCAGGGTTAGCAGAGTGTGCTAAAGCAGTGAGTAAAACAAACTTAGGGAGGAGGCTTCTGATGTTGACATGCATGAAACCAAGGCTTTTTTGATCACAGAAGTCAACAAATGAGGGTGCCTGGGGACATGCAGGGCCTGGGTTTACCTCCACATCACCCGCGGAACAGAGGAGGAGTAGTATGAGGGTGCGGCTAAAGGCTATCAAAACTGGTCGCCTAGAGCGTTGGGGACAGAGAATAAAAGGAGCAGATTTCTGGGCATGGTAGAATATATTCAGGGCATAATGCGCAGACAGGGGTATGGTGGGGTGCGGGTACAGCGGAAGTAAGCCCAGGCACTGGGTGATGATGAGAGAGGTTGTATCTCTGGACATGCTGGTTGTAATGAGTGAGGTCACCGCATGTGTGGGAGGTGGGACAAAGGAGGTACCAGGGGTATGAAGAGTGAAACTAGGGGCTCCATTGTAAACTAAAACAATGATAACTAACCTGAACAACAGTATACAAGGCATATTGACATTTGAGAGAGACATACAGCGAGGCATACAGTAATCACAGGTGTTGAATTGGGAGAGCTAGCTAAAACAGTAGGTGAGACAACAACAGCTAATCAGCTAGCACAACAACAGCAGGTAAAATGGCGTTGACTAGGCAGGGAGGGTCGGATTAACTACACACAGAGCCCGAGTGCGGCTGGGGCCGACAGATAAAACATAAACAAGCAGAATGGAGTACCGTGATTAATGGACAGTCCAGCATGCAAAAGCTATGTAGCCAAGTGATCAGTGTCCAGGGGGCAGCGGTGGATGGGGCAGGGAAGCTAGACTGGCGAGTATTAAAGGTTAAATAAACTGGCTGGCTGTGCAGAAGGTAAAAGCCGCTAGCAGTGGCTAACAATGACTAAATAGCTAGTTAGCTGGTTAGCTTCTGGAGGTTCTTGAATGTGTTCTAAAAATTAAAAATAATAGCGATTCCGTATCACATTGGGTGAGGCAGGTTACCGGAAGGTATAATCAAATTAAAAATCGAAAAGAGATTGAAAGTAAATATGGGTCCAGTGAGTGGTTGGGACGCGGCGATTCAGACAGTTAGCAGGCCTGTGCTAACAAGCTAACAGTTAGTAGGCCGGGGCTACTCATGGGGAGCTACAATGTTCTGGTCTGACAACATAAATAAGTGCGTTTCCATTTAGCATTAAGAGGTCTTATGTCTTTCCTTTCATCTGCTCTGATCTAAAGAGATGGGGTACAGATTAGAAAGATGGGGTACAGATTAGAAAGATGGGGTACATATTAGATAGATGGGGTATAGATTAGAAAGATGGGGTATAGATTAGATAGATGGGCTATAGATTAGATAGATGGGGTATAGATTAGAAAAATGGGGTATAGATTAGAAAAGAAGGACAGTGTACCGTCTGGCCATACTCCCAAGTACTTGTATGAGGTGACTTACCTCAAGCTCTAAACCCTCAGAGGTAGTAATCAAACCTGTGGTGAGAGGAGCATTCTTCTTACCAAATCACATTACCTTTGTTTTCGGAGGTGTTCAGAACAAGGTTAAGGGTAGAGAAAGCTTGTTGGACACTAAGAAATCTTTGTTGTAGAGCATTTAACACAATATCCGGGGAAGGGCCAGCTGAGTATAAGACTGTATCATCTGCATATAAATGGATGAGACAGCTTCCTACTGTCTGAGCTATGTTGATGTAAATTGAGAAGAGTGTGGGGCCTAGGATCGAGCCTTGGGGTACTCCCTTGGTGACAGGCAATGGCAGAGACAGCAGATTTTCTGACTTTATACACTGCACTCTTTAAAAGAGAGGTAGTTAGCAAACCAGGCCAAGGACCCCTCAGAGACACCAATACTTCTTAGCCAGCCCACAGGAATGGAATGGTCTACCGTAGCAAAAGCTTTGGCCAAGTCAATAAAAATAGCAGCACAATATTGCTTAGAATCAAGGGCAATTGTGACATCATTGGGGACCTTTAAGGTTGCAGTGACACATTCATAACCTGAGCAGAAACCAGATTGCATACCAGAGAGAATACTATAAACATCAAGAAAGTCAGTCAGGTGATTGTTGACGTTGTTGAAGTTTTTCCAATACTTTTGATAAACAGGGCAAAATAGAAATAGGCCTATAACAGTTAGGATCAGTTTGATCTTAACCTTGTTGGAGGTACTGAACCCCACCAGTTTCATATGCGCATTCCCCGAACCCTTCTTAATTGGAATAATAAAATATTATTTTTTCAAATTCAAAACACTGCTCAAAAAAATAAAGGGAACACTAAAGTAACACATCCTAGATCTGAATGAATGAAATATTCTTATTAAATACTTTTTTCTTTACATAGTTGAATGTGCTGACAACAAAATCACACAAAAATTATCAATGGAAATCAAATTTATCAACCCATGGAGGTCTGGATTTGGAGTCACACTCAAACTTAAAGTGGAAAACCACACTACAGGCTGATCCAACTTTGATGTAATGTCCTTAAAACAAGTCAAAATGAGGCTCAGTAGTGTGTGTGGCCTCCACGTGCCTGTATGACCTCCCTACGACGCCTGGGCATGCTCCTGATGAGGTGGCGGATGGTCTCCTGAGGGATCTCCTCCCAGACCTGGACAAAAGCATCCGGTGGAACGGTCGGGCCAGTCCATAGCATCAATGCCTTCCTCTTGCAGGAACTGCTGACACACTCCAGCCACATGAGGTCTAGCATTGTCTTGCATTAGGAGGAACCCAGGGCCAACCGCACCAGCATATGGTCTCGCATGGGGTCTGAGGATCTCATCTCGGTACCTAATGGCAGTCAGGCTACCTCTGGCGAGCACATGGAGGGCTGTGCGCCCCCCCCCCCCCAAAAAAATGCCACCCCACACCATGACTGACCCACCGCCAAACCGGTCATGCTGGAGGATGTTGCAGGCAGCAGAACGTTCTCCACGGCGTCTCCAGACTGTCACGTCTGTCACATGTGCTCAGTGTGAACCTGCTTTCATCTGTGAAGGGCACAGGGCGCCAGTGGCGAATTTGCCAATCTTGGTGTTCTCTGGCAAATTCCAAACGTCCTGCACGGTGTTGGGCTGTAAGCACAACCCCTACCTGTGGACATCGGGCCCTCATACCACCCTCATGGAGTCTGTTTCTGACCGTTTGAGCAGACACATGCACATTTGTGGCCTGCTGGAGGTCATTTTGCAGCGCTCTAGCAGTGCTCCTCCTTGCACAAAGGCAGAGGTAGCGGTCCTGCTGCTGGGTTGTTGCCCTCCTACGGCCTCCTCCACGTCTCCTGATGTACTGGCCTGTCTCCTGGTAGCGCCTCCATGCTCTGGACACTACGCTGACAGACACAGCAAAGCTTCTTGCCACAGCTCGCATTGATGTGTCATCCTGGATGAGCTGCACTACCTGAGCCACTTGTGTGGGTTGTAGACTCCGTCTCATGCTACCACTAGAGTGAAAGCACCGCCAGCATTCAAAAGTGACCAAAACATCAGCCAGGAAGCATAGGAACTAAGAAGTGGTCTGTGGTTATCACCTGCAGAACCACTCCTTTATTGGGGGTGTCTTGCTAATTGCCTATAATTTCCACCTGTTCTCTATTCCATTTGCACAACAGCATGTGAAATTTATTGTCAATCAGTGTTGCTTCCTAAGTGGACAGTTTGATTTCACAGAAGTGTGATTGACTTGGAGTTACATTGCGTTGTTTAAGTGTTCCCTTTATTTTTTTGAGCAGTGTATTTTACTGGTGCACAAAATGAACCGTGCATCAACATCACTGTGTTTAAAGAACAAAATCATCAAAACATAATTTTCTCACAAAAACAAAAACATAATAATGAATATTTACTGCAAATCAGTGTGACTTCTGCTGTTGCCTTTCAGAGACCAGTTCAGAAATGCGCGGCTTCACCTTGGCAAGTGCCACTCATGTCATTTTCGCAACAAAGTCTGTTCCTTTTCTTCGTTTTTATGTCCAGCATCCTTGAAAAGGATTGCTCGCAAAGATATGTTGTAACAAAAGGTATGAAAATCTCCAGAGCTTTCTTAGCAATAACAGGGTACGTTACCATTTCTTGACACCAAAACGTTGAAAGCGTTGAGTTGCTGTTGAACCTGGCTCTGCTGAATTTCAATGATTTCACCGAGGTATTCATCATTGACATCTGTTGTCTCAACACTAAACGTGAACGGCTGTCTTACCCATGCTGGATATATCCGTCGAGAGACTTTGCAAGCTCATCTAAGTGCGTGGCAATTGCTTGCTTCAGTTCCGCTGGTACAGAAATATCTCCGATTCCAGATACATCTTCGATATTACTTACACAGTCATCCAGCAGGGGAAAGTTGTGAAGTTATCATTCTCTGTTCGTCGTTTCCATAACGGTAGCTTTTTTTGAAAAGCCTTCAGGTTTTCCTCCGCTTCGATGATGTTGACTCCACCGCCCTGCATCTTTTGATTGAGATGATTGAGAGCTGCAAAGATATCAGCAATGTACGCTAAAATGAGAATGAACTCAGAATTTTTGAAGCAATCTGCATGACAATGTTGGTGCTCTTGCAAAAACAGGGCTAATTCCACACGCACGGCAAAAACACGATTCAGCACTTGTCCCCGGGATAACCACTGAACGTTAGACTGGTACAGAAGTACCTCGAATTCAGAGCCCATTTCTTTACACAGCTCACTGAAGATGCGGTGCCTCAGAGCACTAGTTCGCGCACAGTTTACGCATTCCACTACAACTTAATACGTCTGCCAGTTTTGGAGGCAAGGTTTTGTTTCCAACGCATGCCTGTGCAGAATACAATGCGTAACAATGATGTGTGGTGCATCGGCTTTCACTAGCGCACAAAAACCAGACGTTCTTCCCAGCATGACTGGAGCTCAGTCCGAACAAACTGCAGGAACCATATCCCACGAAAGATTGTTGTCTTTGAAGAAGTCATCCACAAGTTTCTTCACATCGGCTGCCTTAGTTGTTGTTGTAAGAGGCTTACAAAATAAAAAATCTTCCTTTATCATGTCGTCTTTCACATAGCGCACGAATACAGCAAGCTGGCTTAGATTGGAAACGTCTGTGGTCTCGTCGAGTTGAAGGCTGAATTTTGCCGGGCTTGAAATCAGATCTGCAACTACTTTGCTCATGTCCTCTATTCTGTCGCTGATGGTGTCATTTGAAAGAGGAGTTTGGGAAACTTAACTACAGCCTCTTTTCCCAGCATGATATTCGCCATCTTCAACACAGCTGGTTTTATAAGTGTTTCACCAATGGTGTGTGGTTTGCCCTGCTTTGCGATCAGGTATGCAACTTCGTACGATGCTGTGAGGATCGGTTTGTTGATGGGTACAAAGCCGAGAACAGGCAGAGTAGCCTTTTCATCGAATTCAGCGAGCGTTGTGTTCTTGTATTTTCCATCTCCATGCAGCTTAAGGAAGTGTTCTCTTAGTTTTGCCGGTGCTAGACTAGAATTGCTCAACTTGGCATTGCAAATCATGCAGTTAGGACGCTGACTCCCATCACGTTCCGTTATACATGTGAATCCATATTGTACATATTCGTCTGACCACTTTCTTTTTTTGCTCGACATTGTAAGTATGAAGTGATTAAAATATTAAGAAAGAAATCACAAGACGTACCATCACGACAGTCACAAGTCGACTACTGAGCGCACCAAATTCCCTGCAGCACAGATAGGCCAAGCGATGTAGCGTGATCACCTGCAGCCAATGATGGCCAAGCGGGGCGTGTCATCACGAATCATATTAGTCGAATGTGTGTCTTGACCTCCGCCGAACCCCTGGGGTTCGATCGAACCCAGGTTAAGAACCACTGCTTTAAATAAAGGATGAACTGTGGCTGCCTTCCAAGCAATGGAAACCTCCCCAGAAAGGAGAGACAGGCTTGGCGAAGATAGTGGCAACAACCTTAAAGAAGAAAGGGTCTAAACCATCTGACCCAGATGTTTTTTGGGGTCACATTTAAGGAGCTCTTTTAGCACCTCTGACTCAGTGATTGCCTGCAGGGAGAAACTTTGTAGCGGGACAGGGGAAAAAGAGTGAGAAGCATCGGGGGTAACCAACGGACATAGTAGCAATAATCGACAATCGACAAGACCATGGGAACCAAAGGGCACATCTATACGAATACTAATCAGTGGGAATAGGGGACAGGTGTGCGTGATGAAAGTCCGGGAGGGATCCGTGACATTCTTGGGTTTAGACCCACAGAGAGAGAATTGCTCCTTAAAGTAACTAACTTTGGCCTTCTGGATAGCCTGAGTGCACGTATTTCTCATTTGCCTGAATGAGAGCCAGTCAGCCTGAGTGTGCGTGTGCCGAGCCTTTCGCCAAATGCAATTGTTGAGGTGGAGTAACTCTGCAAGATCACGGTCGGTTTTCTTTATGGGGTGTGTTTGTTAACAATACCACTGAAATATATATATATAAAAAAGAAGGTCCAAGTGTCTTTCGACAGAGGTGATCAAGCTGGTTCTATACAGATGCCAGTTCATGAAAGAAGCTCATTAAAGTTTTTTAGCAAGCATTTATGACAAATCAGGACAGGTCGTTTCACAATGCAGCCATTACGAACACAGACTGTAAAACAGTGATCTAAGGTCATTACTGAAAATACCAGACTGATACCTATCAGGATTATTTGTGAGGATAACATTGAGGAGAGTATGTGTTTAGAGTCATACCTTGTGGGATTGGTGATAATCTGAGAACTTTTTAGGGAGTCCCATTGCGTTAGGACTTGGTCAGGTGGTTTAAGCATGTCCCAGTTTAGGTCACCTAGCAGGAAAAATTCAGACTCAGTGTGTACCGGGATTCTTCTGTTGAAGGAGACGCAGCGTGGTTATTGTGATACATCTTTAATAAAGATGAAAATAGAACAATATACAAAAAACAAGAAAACGTGAAAAAACAAAAACAGCGCTATCTGGTGTAACAAACACAAAGACAGGAACAATCACCCACAAAACCCAACACCAAACAGGCTACCTAAATATGGTTCCCAATCAGAGACAATGACTAACACCTGCCTCTGATTGAGAACCATATCAGGTCAAACACAGAAACAGACAAACTAGACACACAACATAGAATGCCCACTCAGATCACACCCTGACCAAACAAAACATACAAACATACAAAGCAAACTATGGTCAGGGTGTGACAGTACGGCGAGGTGGAATAGCCCGCACTGGGCTATGCAGGCGAACCGGAGACACCATGCGCAAGGCTGGTGCCATGTAAGCCGGCCCAAGGAGACGCACTGGAGACCAGATGTGTAGAGCCGGCTTCATGGCACTTGGCTCGATGCCCACTCTAGCCTGGCCGATATGCGGAGCTGGTATGTACCGCACCGGGCTATGCACCCACACTGGGGACACCATGTGCACCACAGCATACCACGGTGCCTGCCCGGTCTCTCTAGCCCCCCGGTAAGCACAGTAAGTTGGCGCAGGTCTCCTACCTGGCTTCGCCATACTTCTTGTGTGCCTCCCCCAATACATTTTTGGGGCTGCCTCTCGGGCTTCCTTGCCAGCCGTGTTCCCTCATATCGCCGGCTCCTCTCTCCGGCTGCCTCTGCTCTCCTAGCAGCCTCCACCTGTTCCCATGGAAGGCGATCCTTTCCCGCCAGGATCTCCTCCCATGTGTAGCAACCCTTGCCGTCCAACACATCATCCCATGTCCATTCCTCTTTGCGCCGCTGTTGCTGTTGCCCGTTACCACGCCGCTTGGTCCTGTTTTGGTGGGTGATTCTGTAACGGGATTCTTCTGTTGAAGGAGAGGCGGACCAAAACGCAGCGTGGTTATTCTGATACATCTTTAATAAAGATGAAAATAGAACAATATACAAAAAACAAGAAAAAGTGAATAACCGAAAACAGCGCTATCTGGTGTAACAAACACAAAGACAGGAACAATCACCCACAAAACCCAACACCAAACAGGCTACCTAAATATAGTTCCCGATCAGAGACAATGACTAACACCTGCCTCTGATTGAGAACCATATCAGGCCAAACACAGAAACAGACAAACTAGACACACAACATAGAATGCCCACTCAGATCACACCCTGACCAAACAAAACATAGAAACATACAAAGCAAACTATGGTCAGGGTGTGACACAGTGTAAGATGCCAGGAGAGAGCTTAGGGCAGATAGGGTACAGGCCGATACTGATGGAGGACGATAACACCCAGCAACAGTCAACAAAGTGCTATTTGAAAGTTTAATGCTTAAAACCAGCAAATCAAATTGTTTGGGGACAGACTTGGTGGAGACAACCAAGCACTGAAGGTGATCCTTGGTAAAGGTTGCCAATCCACCACCTTTGGAAGATCTGTCTTGCCGAAAAAGGTTATAACCAGAAAGGTGAACATCAGTATTCAAAACACTCTTGTGTAATGTCTCAGTAATGACCAACACATCTGGATTGGAGCTGTGAACCCACACTTTCAATTTATCAATTTTAGGCAATAAGCTTCTAATGTTAACGTGCAGAAAACCCAGGCTTTTACGAGAGCAGAAATCAGTGAAGCAGATATCAGAGCACAAGTCAGAATTGGGGCTAGCAATTGTAGATGGGCCAGGGTGTACATGCACATTTCCAGATAACATCAACAGTAATACAATCAAGGCACGGCATAGTACAGGGAGGGCTCTGCAGTGCTGATTTAAGACATCTGAATCTGCATCATATTGTACAGCAATTTCACCTGGTAACATGAATACATAGATGGGGTATAGATTAGATAGATGAAATATAGATTAGATAGATGGGGTATAGATTAGTTAGATGGATAGATTAGGTTAGATAGGTTAGATAGAGATGGGATGTAGGTTAGATAGAGATGGGATATAGGTTAGATAGATATGGTATATAGCTTAGATAAAGATGGGATATAGGTTAGATAGATGGGATATTGCAAGGGGTGCGTAACTGGTGGCAGAGAAGTCAGACAGAGCAGTACTGGGTAATAACCGAAGCAGTTTAATATACAGAATAACAACGTAAAACCCGTCGCGCACCAGACAACAAAGTGCACAAGCACTTACAACAAACAATTCCACACAAAGACATGGGTGGAACAGAAGGTTAAATACACAACACCTAATGAGGGAATGAAAAGTAGGTGTGTGGGAATCAACTCTACTGTTACATCATGGCCGACAGGAGCACTAAACCTCTTGTACTGTATTGAGAAATCTGAAGTTAGGCTTGACAGGTAGACCTGTTGGATGTGATAGTTAACCTTATTGTTATGTCTCTAAAAATGAAGGTGTAGCTGTTCTATTGAGGTGTCTTACTGCTGTAGCTCTAGCTCCCTCTCCCTCTCCCTCTCCCTCTCCCTCTCCCTCTAGTCCACCAAGGTTAGGTTGTATACAGTGTATTGAGGTGTGTAATCAGTTTACCATGTTATTCAATTGTGCTTACTTTCCCTCCAGCCTTCCCTACCCCCATCTCCCTCCCTCCCTCCAGTCCCCAGGGTGGTAGCTGTCTGCTCAGCCTTCCCTACCCCCATCTCCCTCCCTCCGTCCAGCCTTCCCTACCACCATCTCTCTCCCTCCCTCCAGCCTTCCCTACCCCCATCTCCCTCACTCCCTCCAGTCTTCCCTACCCCCATCTCCCTCCCTCCCTCCAGTCCCCAGGGTGATAGCTGTCTGCTCAGCCTTCCCTACCCCCATCTCCCTCCCTCCCTCCCTCCAGTCCCCAGGGTGGTAGCTGTCTGCTCAGCCTTCCCTACCCCCATCTCCCTCCCTCCCTCCAGTCCCCAGGGTGGTAGCTGTCTGCTCAGCCTTCCCTACCCCCATCTCCCTCCCTCCCTCCCTCCAGCCTTCCCTAGCCCCATCTCCCTTCCTCCCTCCAGTCCCCAGGGTGGTAGCTGTCTACTCAGCCTTCCCTACCCCCATCTCCCTCCCTCCATCCAGCCCTAGCCCCATCTCCCTCCCTCCCTCCAGTCCCCAGGGTGGTAGCTGTCTGCTCAGCCTTCCCTACCCCCATCTCCCTCCCTCCCTCCAGTCCCCGGGTGGTAGCTGTCTGCTCAGCCTTCCCTACCCCCATCTCCCTCCCTCCCTCCAGTCCCCAGGGTGGTAGCTGTCTGCTCAGCCTTCCCTACCCCCATCTCCCTCCCTCCCTCCAGTCCCCAGGGTGGTAGCTGTCTGCTCAGCCTTCCCTACCCCCATCTCCCTCCCTCCCTCCAGTCCCCAGGGTGGTAGCTGTCTGCTCAGCCTTCCCTACCCCCATCTCCCTCCCTCCCTCCAGTCCCCAGGGTGGTAGCTGTCTGCTCAGATGCGTCTGGTAGAGGACATCCCATCCTCTCTGTCTCTAGTTGAGATCTATAAGCCACGCTTGTCCAAGAAGGGCATCAAGCAAGATAACCCCATCTCACGCTACTACGATCGTCTGGCTACTGTACAGGCCAGGGGCACACGGGCCAGCCACCAGGTACTGGAACATACGCATGGACACACACACACACACACACACACACACACACACACACACACACACACACACACACATACACACACACAAACACACACACACACAAACACACACACACACACACACACACACACACACACACACACACACACACACACACACACACACACACACACACACACACACAAAGAACACCTGGCTACAGTTCAGTCCAGCAGCACACACACTCCCTCTCTGATTCTAACCCCCTGTCCCCACCAGGTACTGTCTGGAACACACACACTACCTCTCTGACTCTAACCCCCCTCTCCCCACCAGGAACTGTCTGGAACACACACACTACCCCCCTGACTCTAACCCCCTGTCCCCACCAGGTACTGTCTGAAACACACACACTACCTCTCTGACTCTAACCCCCCTCTCCCCACCAGGAACTGTCTGGAACACACACACTCACTCTCTGACTCTAACCCCCTGTCCCCTTTGGTACTGTCTGGAACACACACACTCCCTCTCTGACTCTAACCCTCCTCTCCCCACCAGGAACTGTCTGGAACACACACACCCCCTCTCTGACTCTAACCCCCTCTCCCCACCAGGAACTGTCTGGAACACACACACTACCTCTCTGACTCTAACCCCCCTCTCCTCACCAGGAACTGTCTGGAACACACACACTCCCTCTCTGACTCTAACCCCCCTCTCCCCACCAGGAACTGTCTGGAACACACACACTACCTCTCTGACTCTAACCCCCTGTCCCCACCAGGAACTGTCTGGAACACACACACTACCTCTCTGACTCTAACCCCCCTCTCCCCACCAGGAACTGTCTGGAACACACACACTCCCTCTCTGACTCTAACCCTCTGTCCCCACCAGGTACTGTCTTGAACACAGACACTCCCTCTCTGACTCTAAGCCCCCTCTCCCCACCAGGAAATGTCTGGAACACACACACTCCCTCTCTGACTCTAACCCCCCTCTCCCCACCAGGAACTGTCGGGAACACACACACCCCCTCTCTGACTCTAACCCTCTGTCCCCACCAGGAACTGTCTGGAACACACACACTCCCTCTCTGACTCTAACCCCCTGTCCCCACCAGGAACTGTCTGGAATACACACACTCCCTCTCTGACTCTAACCCCCCTCTCCCCACCAGGAACTGTCTGGAACACACACACTACCTCTCTGACTCTAACCCCCCTCTCCTCACCAGGAACTGTCTGGAACACACACACTCCCTCTCTGACTCTAACCCCCCTCTCCCCACCAGGAACTGTCTGGAACACACACACTACCTCTCTGACTCTAACCCCCTGTCCCCACCAGGAACTGTCTGGAACACACACACTACCTCTCTGACTCTAACCCCCCTCTCCCCACCAGGAACTGTCTGGAACACACACATACACTCCTTCTCTGGACCTTCAGGAAAATGTTCAGCTGGCTCTCATCTGCCTGGCTGAATTCATGTTACACCTCAACCGCATCAACCTGAGACTCTGTAGATAGCACAGATAGACACGCATCCTCAAACCTGAGACATACACATACACATATACACATTGAGAAATGTGCAGGCACACACACACGCCTTCTCCACACCCAACCCTGGCCAAGGACACGTAGATAAGGTAATTTGAAGCAGTCTGTTTGTCAAAGAAAGAGGTTTCAAGGATGTCATGGAGATTAATTAAATGTGAAGATGTTCCTCCGAGACCCCTAAATGTCATGCCCAGGATCCCCTGCCGAGGTACTCTGGCGACCCAGGGACCCCCGCAGAGGAAAATGTATGACCCCTGGACCCCAGCCGAGATATAGAGTTGGGGTATAGATTAGATAATGGGATATAGATTAAATAGATGGGATATAGATTAGATAGATGGGATATAGATTAGACATTGGGATATAGATTAAATAGATGGGATATAGATTAGATCATGGGATATAGATTAAATAGATGGAATAAAGTTAGATAGATGGGATATAGATTAGATAGATGTAGTATAGATCAGATTGAGATTAGGTAGAAATGGGATATAGATTAGATAGAGACGGGGTATAGATTAGCTAGAGATGGGGTGTAGATTAGACATATGGGGTATAGATTAAATAGAGGTTGTGTTTGGATTAGATAGATGGGGTATAGATTAGATCGAGGTGTGATATAGATTAGATGGAGATGGGCTATAGATTAGATAGAAGTGTGATATAGGTTAGATTGTTGGGGTATAGATTAGATAGATGAGGTATAGATTAGATGGATGGGGTATAGATTATATAGATGGGGAATAGATTAGAAAGAGATGGGGTGTTGATTAGGTAGATTGAAGATAGATTAGATATATGGGGTATAGATGACATAGAGATGGGGTATAGATTAGATAGAGATGGTGTGTAGATTAGATATATGGGGTATAGATTACATAGAGATGAGGTATAGATTAGATAGAGATGGTGTGTAGATTAGATATATGGGGTATAGATTACATAGAGATGGTGTATAGATTAGATATATGGGGTATAGATGACATAGAGATGGTGTATAGATTAGATATATGGGGTATAGATTGCATAGAGATGAGGTATAGATGACATAGAGATGAGGTATAGATTAGATATATGGGGTATAGATTACATAGAGATGAGGTATAGATTAGATAGAGATGGTGTATAGATTAGATAGACGGGATATAGATTAGATGGATGGGGTATAGATTATATAGATGGGGAATCAATTAGATGGAGATTGGATATAGATTAGATGGGGAGATTGGACATAGATTAGATAGAGATGGTGTATAGATTAGATAGATAGGATATAGATTAGATACATGGGGGATAGATTAGATATATGGGGTATAGATTAGATATAGATGAGATATAGATTAGATAGAGATGGTTTATAGATTAGATAGACGGGATATAGATTAGAAAGAGATGGGCTATAGATTAGATAGATGGCGTATAGATTAGATAGAGATGAGATATAGATTAGATAGAGATGGGATATAGATTATATAGAGATGGGATATAGATTAGATAGATGGGATATAGATGAGATCGATGGGGCATAGATTAAATAGATGGGTTATAGATTAGATAGAGATGGGATATAGATAAGATGGAGATGGTGTATAGATTAGATAGATGGGGGTATAGATTGGATGAAGATGGGATATGGATTGGATAGAGATGGGATATAGATTAGATAGATGGGATATAGATTAGATAGGGATATCAATCTAATCTATTTAGATTTAATAGATTCTATTTAATTCATAACCCATCTATCTAACCAATATCCTATATAGATAGAGATGGGAGGTAGATTAGATTGAGATGGGTATAGATTAGATCGAGATGGGATATAGATAAAATAGATGATAGGATATTGATTAGATAGATGGGTTATGAATTAAATAGAGATAGGATATAGATTAGATTGAGATGGGTATAGATTAGATAGAGATGGGATATAGATAAAATAGATGAGGTATATATTAGATTGATGGGTTATATATTAGATAGAGATGGGATAGAAATTAGATAGCGATGTGGTATAGATTAGATAGAGATGGAATATAGATTAGCTAGTGATGGGTATAGATTAGAAAGATTTGGTATAGATTATATAGATGGGTTATAGATTACAATAATGGATTATATATTAGATAGAGATGGGATGTAGATTAGATATATGGATTGTAGATTAGATAGAGATGGGATATAGATTAGATAGATGGGTTATAGATTTGATCGATGGGCTCTGGATTAGATAGAGATGGGATATAGATTAGATAGATGGATTGTAGATTAGATAGAGATGGGATATAGATTAGATAGATTTGGTATAGATTATATAGATGGGTTATAGATTACAATAATGGATTATATATTAGATAGAGATGGGATGTAGATTAGATAGATGGATTGTAGATTAGATAGAGATGGGATATAGATTAGATAGATGGATTGTAGATTAGATAGAGATGGGTATAGATTAGATAGATTTGGTATAGATTATATAGATGGGTTATAGATTACAATAATGGATTATATATTAGATAGAGATGGGATGTAGATTAGATAGATGGATTGTAGATTAGATAGAGATGGGATATAGATTACATAGATGGATTGTAGATTAGATAGAGATGGGTATAGATTAGATAGATTTGGTATAGATTATATAGATGGGTTATAGATTCCAATAATGGATTATATATTAGATAGAGATGGGATGTAGATTAGATAGTGATGGGATATAGATTAGATAGAGATTGGGTTTAGATTAGGTAGATTCGATTAATGGGGATGGATGAAAGCATTTTGGCAGAAGTCCACTGAGCCCATGTCAGTGTATGATGTGCTTCCCTCGGTTACAGGACCTGGTATCCGTGGAGACCAGAGGAAGGGGAGGAGACCAGAATCCATGGAGACCAGAATGTCACCCGGGGAGAATTGGCTCGTGACATTGCTGTGTACTCAGACTGATTGGTACCCTGGTGTCTGTGTGTGTGTGTGTGTGTCTCTCTCTCTCTCTCTCTCTCTCTCTCTCTCTCTCTCTCTCTCTCTCTCTCTCTCTCTCTCTCTCTCTCTCTCTCTCTCTCTCTCTCTCTCTCTCTCTCTCTCTCTCTCTCTCTAGTGCATTCAGAAAGTATTTAGACACCTTGACTTTTCCACATTTTGTTAAGTTTTTCTAGAATTGGCACACACGTCTGTATACGGTCCCACAGTTGACAGTGCATGTCAGAGCGAGAACCAAGCCATGAGGTCGAAGGAATTGTCCTCAAAGCGCCAGGATTGTGGTGACCCAGGGACCCCAGCCGAGGCAAACTGGCGACCCAGGGACCCCTTCCGAGGGAAACTGGCGACCCAGGGATTTGTTTTCTCCCACGTCTCGTCTTATCATCAGGTGAATGATAATAGAGGACAAGTAATCAACATTTAAAATTAATACATTTGGTAGATCGTTTTCAATTATTTTGACCTCCCAACATTATATTTGGAAGAGGAAGTGTAAACTCTAAAAAAGCCTATTACAGTTGAAGTCTGAAGTCTACATCCACTTAGGTTGGAGTTATTAACTTCTTGAGTGTAGGGGGCAGGATTTTAGTTTTTGCCTAAAAAACGTACCCATTTGAAACTGCCTATTTCTCAGGCTCAGAAACTAGAATATGCATATAATTGTCAGATCAGGATAGAAAACACTCTAAAGTTTCCAAAACTGTCAAAATATTGTCTGTGAGTATAACAGAACTGATATTGCAGGCCAAAACCTGAGGAAAATCAAACCAGGAAGTGCTGTTTTTCTTGAAAGCTCTCTGTTCCATTGGATGCTTTGCCTCCATTTAAAGGGATATCAACCAGATTCATTTTCCTATGGCTTCCTCAACGTGTCAACAGTCTTTAGACTTAGTTTCAGGCTTTTATTTTGAAAAATTAGCGAGAAAGATAACTTTGCGTCAGTGGATAGCTGGGTGTTCGCAGAGTTTTGCTTGCGCAACAGAGTTGTGCAGCGATTGTCTCTCCCTCTCCTTTTGAAAAAGCGACAGTCCAGGTTGATATTATCGATTATATATTTTAAAAACAATCTGAGGATTGATTATAAAAAACGTTTGACATGTTTCTGTGGACATTACGGATACTATTGGAATTTTCGTCTGCGAAGTCGTGACCGCTCGAGCCTGTGGATTTCTGAACATAACGCGCCAAACAAATGGAGGTATTTTGGATATAAAAATCTAATAATCTTTATGGAACAAAAGGAACATTTATTGTGTAACTGGGAGTCTCGCGATTGCAAACATCTGAAGATCATCAGAGGTAAGCGATTTAATCTATTGCTTTTCTGACTTTCGTGACCAATCTACTTGGCTGCTAGGTGTTTGTAATATTTTGTCTACTGAGAGAGATTTTCTTACATAAACGGTTGATATGCTTTCGCCGAAAACCTGTATTGAAATCTGACACGCCAGGTGGATTAACAACAAGCTACGCTGTGTTTTGATTTCATGAACATTTTATATTTTTGAATTTTAATTTGGCGCGCTGCAATTCAGAGGGTGTTGATGAAAATGATTCCGTTAAAGGGATGGGTAAAAACTAGTTTTTAAACCACTACACAAACTTCTTGCTAACAAACTATAGTTTTGGCAAGTCGGTTAGGACATCTAATTTGTCCATGACACAAGTCCTTTTTCCAATAACTGTTTACAGACAGATTATTTCACTTATATCAATTCCAGTGGGTCAGAAGTTTACATACACTAGATGACTGTGCCTTTAAACAGATTGGAAAATTCCAGAAATGATGTCATGGCTTTAGAAGATTCTGATAGGCTAATTGACATTTGAGTCAATTGGAAGTGTACCTGTGGATGTATTTCAAGGCCTACCTTCAAACTCAGTGCCGCTTTGCTTGACATCATGGTAAAATCAAAAGAAATCAGCCAAGACCTCAGAAAAAAATTGTAGACCTCCACAATTCTGAAGGCACCACTTTCATCTGTACAAACAATAGTACGCAAGGATAAACACCATGAGACCACACAGCCGTCATACCGCTAAGGAAGGAGACGCGTTCTGTCTCCTAGAGATGAACATACTTTGGTGCAAAAAGTGCAAGTTAATCCCAGAACAACAGCAAAGGACCTTGAGAAGATGCTGGAGGAAAAAGGTACAAAGTATCTATATCCAAAGTAAAATGTGTCCTATATCAACATAACCTGAAAGGCCGCAGAGCAAGGAAGAAGCCACTGCACCAAAACCACCATAAAAAAAGCCAGACTACATTTTGCAACTGCACATGGGGACAAAGATTGTACTTTTTTTGAGAAATGACCATCATTATGTTTGGAGGAAAAAGGGGGAAGCTTGCAAGCTGAAGAACCCCATCCCAACCGTGAAGCAAGGAGATGGCAGCATCATGTTGTGGTGGTGCTTTGCTGCAGGATGGACTGGTTAACTTCACAAAATAGATGGCATTATGAGATGGAAAATTATGTGGACATATTGAAGCAACATCTCAAGACATCAGTTAAAGCTTGGTCGCAAATGGGTCTTCCAAATGGACAATGACCCCAAGGACACTTTCAAAGTTGTGTAAAAATGGCTTAAGGACAAGAAAGTCAAGGTATTGGAGTGGCCATCACAAATTTCTGATCTCAATCCTATAGAAATTTTGTGGGAAGAACAGAAAAAACGTGTGCGATCAAGGAGGCCTACAAACCTGACTCAGTTACACCAGCACTATCAGGAGGAATGGGCCAAAATTCACCCAACGTATTTTGGAAAGCTTGTGGAAGGCTAACCAAAACATTTGACCCAAGTTAAACAATTTAAAGGCAATGCTACCAAATACTAATTGAGTGTATGTAAACTTCTGACCCACTGGGAATGTGATGAAATAAATAAAAGCTGAAAATAATCATTCTCTCTACTATTATTCTGACAATTCACGTTCTTAAAATAAAGTGGTGATCCTAACTGACCTTAGACATGGTATTTTTATTTGATTAAATGTCCGGAATTGTGAAAAACTGAGTTTAAATGTATTTGACTAAGTTGATTGTAAACTTCCAACTTCAACTGTAGCTAGAACAGTAAACTCAGAAATAAAAGCTTACCAGCAACCAGTGGCACTTTTCAAAGCCTTTATCAGATACTCCAGTGAGTGCAATTGGCTCTTGTAAGTGTAATTTGTATTAGGAGTTGAGAAATAAAGTTGACATCATTAGAAAGAAGATATTCTCCTATTTTCTTTTGTACTCTAAGTATGTCATTTTAAATCTAAAACATAAATAAAATATATATATTTTCCCTTTTTACGGAACCTCTCCTGTACCTCACTCCTGCCCTAGATGCATTTTTAGCTAACAATCCACTCCTTGTCAATCCTTTTGCCAAAGAGACTGGCCTTTCGGCAATCTCAACGCTCAATATGCAGCGGAGTTAGTTGTTGGAAATAATATTCGTATTTTCCATGACAACATGTGGAGCCTCGAAATTAGAATTATAACAAACATTTAGCTTCTGACAGGCAATATGCATTACTTCCTCTCCTCTATGACATCACTGCAGCCCTCTCAGTCAGTGAACCTCTATGACATCAGCACAGCCCTGTCAGTCAGTGAACCTCTATGACATCACTGCAGCCCTGTCAGTCAGTGAACCTCTATGACATCACTGCAGCCCTGTCAGTCAGTGAGCCTCTATGATATTAATTCAGCCCTGTCAGTGAGTGAGCCTCTATTTTATTTTGTTTAACCTTTATTATATCAGGGAGTCATACTGAGACCAAGGTATTTTTTATAGATGAGCCCTAAATTACAGAAATTACACACACAAAATATAAATGCAAAATGCAAGCAGAAAGAAAAACACATTCTTTAGCAATAAGGTCCTCAATCAGCTTTCTGAATTACAGGCACCAAAACACAAAGTTTAAGAACATTTTGAAGATTGTTCCACAAATAAGGTCCAAGAAAGGTAGATCAGCTTTCAGTTAACTCGGTAGAGAGCGGCAGGTAGCCTAGTGATTAGAGTAACCGAAAGGTTGCAAGATCAAATCCACGAGCTGACAAGGTAAAAATCTGTCGTTCTGCTCCTCCTGAACAAGGCATTTAACCCACTGTTCCTAGGTCGTCATTGAAAATAAGAATTTGTTCTTAACTGACTTGCCTAGGTAAATAAAGGTAACATAAAAGAGACAAAAGGAATTTCCAGTGACCGGGTGTGCTAACTTGTATGTCTAAAGTTCAGTATTAAAACCTCTTACTTCTACCCCCTCCTTTTTCGAACATTCTGTTAAAAATCGCGCAACTTTTCAGCGTCCTGCTACTCATGCCAGGAATATAGTATATGCATATGATTAGTATGTGTGGATAGAAAACACTCTGAAGTTTCGAAAACTGGTTAAATCACGGCTGTGACTATAACAGATCGTGTGTTTCATTGAAAAACGCAAGAAAAACTGCTCTCTGAAAGCTAAAAATAATTTCCATAAGTCACTTCCATGGGTTGTTAAAAGAGGACAAAATTTAATATCGACCTGCATGCAATTCATACAAATTCCACACGATGTCGCCATTGTCGTCATTTTCAATTGAATTTTTTGTTGGAAAATCCATCTATCTGGCTTCCGTTTCTTCCAGTCTCCACCCGGATGTTGTTAATGTGGACATTGGCAGCCATTGATTTGCAAACGAGGAGCTATTGAATATACATCGCCCTGTAATCATTTTGATAGATTATAAACGTTTACTAATACCTAAAGTTGGATTACAAAAGGATTTCGAAGTGTTTTGTGAAAGTTTATCGTCGACTTTTTTAATTTTAAAAAATTACGCAGCGTTTAAAAACGATATTTTTTTCTGAATGACACAGCTTCCATAGAAAGCTATTTTGGGTATATATGGACCGATTTAAACGAAAAAAAGACCCAATAGTGATGTTTATGGGGCATATAGGAGTGCCAAGAAAGAAGCTCGTCAAAGGTAATGAATGTTTTATATTTTATTTCTGCGTTTTGTGCTGCGTCGGATAAGCAGAGTCTTTGTTTACGTCGCATTCAGGCATTTTCAGGTGGTGCATGCTATCAGATAATAGCTTCTCATGCTTTCGCCGAAAAGCATTTTAAAAATCTGACTTGTTGGCTAGGTTCACAACGAGTGTAGCTTTAATTCAATACCCTGCTTGTGAATTTTGATCAAGGTTTGAGTTTAAACGAGTACATTTAGCATTTAGCGTAGCGCATTTGCATTTCCAGGTGCCTACTTGAGACATATGCAAGAAAGGTAGATCAGCTTTCAGTTAACTCGGTAGAGAGCGGCAGGTAGCCTAGTGATTAGAGTAACCGAAAGGTTGCAAGATCAAATCCACGAGCTGACAAGGTAAAAATCTGTTGTTCTGCTCCTCCTGAACAAGGCATTTAACCCACTGTTCCTAGGTCGTCATTGAAAATAAGAATTTGTTCTTAACTGACTTGCCTAGGTAAATAAAGGTAACATAAAAGAGACAAAAGGAATTTCCAGTGACCGGGTGTGCTAACTTGTATGTCTAAAGTTCAGTATTAATGTAAGGTACAGTGGGACCTTTTTTAAAAGGGTTTTATAAATGAAACATAGCAATGTATCAACCTACGTGACATCAAAGTGGACCAACAAACTTTCTGGTCGAGAATGCAGTACTAAAACTGTCACCCGTAATAAAGTGCACTGCGCTATGATAAACTGCATCTAGTGGCTTTAATGAAGTGGCAGCTGCTTTCACATCTAGATGTTACCATAGTCTAGGACCGATAGGAACGTTAACAGAATAATCTGCTTCCTACTATTTAGTGAGAGGCAGGACCTATTTCTATAGAAGAAGCCCATTTTTAAGCTGAGCGTCTTAATTAACTCATCAATATGCTATTTAAAACACAATGTACATATGCTGAAATCATCAGAGTTATTTATACTTAGTTTTACCTGCATTCACCACTAATTTCAGGTCAATAAAGTGTTTCTGTATTACAACCAGATAGAGCCTGGTCAACCGAGGGGGAAATAGCACACACAAATGTATCATTGGCATACAAGTGCAGGTAAAAATGTTTTTACAGACAAGTCAATATTGTTAAAACCTCTTTTTCTTTTTCAATTTTTGCCTGAAATGTCATACCCAAACCTAACTGCCTGTGGCTCAGGCCTTGAAGCAAGGATATGCATATTCTTAGTACCTTTTGAAAGGAAACACTTTGAAGTTTGTGGAAATGTGAAAGGAATGTAGAAGAATATAACACATTAGATCTGGTAAAAGATAATACAAAGAAAAAAAAACAGTTTTTTTTGTACCATCATCTTTGAAATGCAATAGAGAGGCCATAATGTATTATTCCAGCCCAGGTGCAATTTAGATATTGTCCACTAGATGGCAGCAGTGCATGTGCAAAGTTTTAGACTGTTCCAATGAACCAACATTTTGTATCAAGACTGCCCAAACGTGCCTAATTTGTTTATTAATAACTTTTCAAGTTCATAACTGTGCACTCTCCTCAAACAATAGCATGGTATTTTTTCACTGTAATAGCTAATGTAATTTGGACAGTGCAGTTAGATTAACAAGAATTTAAGCTTTCTGCCATTATCAGATATGTCTATGTCCTGGGAAATGTTCTTGTTACTTACAACTTCATGCTAATTGCATTAGCCTATGTTAGCTCAACCGTCCCGTGGAAGGGACACCGGTCCTGTAAACAGTAAAAAGTGCAGGACCAAGAATGGACACCTTTCGTAATGTACAGGAAAGCTGATTTAACACCATCAGTAGATACACATTGAGTTCTATCTGTCAAGTAATTTTTAAATCATTTCCATGCAGCCTGGTCCAGGTCAATTGAGGAAAGCCTCTGAAGTAGCAGTATGGAAAGCCTTTGACAGGGCAATGAAGAGGGCAGCACAATGTTGCCTTTAATCCATACAGTTAACCAGATAATTTATAGCTAGGGATGCAGCAGAGGTATGAGCGCTATGATCTGGTCTAAAACCAGACTGATGTACATTTAAATTACATTTTAAAGATAAGAAAGATCTTAGCTGAGTATTTATCAAGCATTCTAATATTTTAGCAAGGCAATTATTGAACTTATTTATTAAGTATTCTATTATCTATGAGACGTTCCAGACAGTCAGTCATATTCAGATTCTTTGCTCTGCTATCAGAGATGATTCAATTTAAGGAGCCCGGGATGCGTCACAAACACAGACACATGCACCTTTCGGAGGGCAGAGAGCCTCTGAAAGTCATTATTAAAGAAGCTTCTCCTCAGACTCCTCTCTGATCCTAATCTGTCTCTGCTGACAGGCGTTCCACTGGGCAGCTAAGCAGACGCATTAAGCCCCCTCCCTGTTCCACTCCACAGAGCCCATTAGACACAGGCAGGATTACACACACACACGCACACACACACACACACACACACACACACACACACACACACACACACACACACACACACACACACACACACACACACACACACACACATCAAGGACATTACTGACATAGATAACCCCTAGCCTCTCCCCAATAAATACCCAAATATCCCCAGATTTTACCCCTAGACTAGTACATTATTCTAACGTAGTGCATTGAGATTGTTTGGCCTCTGCAGTGTATGTTTTATATAAATAAAATGAACAGAATGTGCATCCCCATTCAAGTAAATTATGGCATAATGATTGGATTGGGTGCGATTGCAAGTACCCATAGGAGCAAAGCAAGAAGCAAAAGCAGGAAATGTACCCATCGATATGTGCTGTGATTTGTTGATTTAACTCAACTGACATTACAACAAATGCATTCCATTGCATGAGCCACATCATTTAGCTCTTCAATACATTTGTAAACAATATCGACTTCCTTGAATCCAATCCCAGTGAAAACCATTTTCTGTTCACCGCTCGCAACCTTTTCGGACTGTTGTTTTTTTTTTTTTTTTTTCAAAGTTTGCCACACACTTGTTTGCTAACGTTAGGAAACTAACATTAGCAAACATGTGCGAACTATTCCCCGTGTTGAACGCGCCTCAGTTAACATCATAGAATGAACATTTTACATTACCATGGAAATTACTACATCACAATACCAGGCATGAGTGTACCCATGAGTTTGCCAGCCAAATTGCCCAGGTTATAAATTCTAAACCCATTTTATTAATTATATTTATATGGTATGTCCACATCCTCAGAGCATGTATTTTATGTCACCTCCCTTAAATTGTGTTCACAGCATATTAATATAGCCCCAAAATTGAGTACACGTCGCCTGTTAATGTGTTATTATTCAGCACACTGCGTCAGTCCAGAGCCAGAGGAGTTTCTCTCTGAGCCTGAGCTTATCTGAGCCTCCTGGGGCCTAGCATCTAACTCTTTTGGCCCAAAAAAAACCTCAAATGAAATGTTATTGCCATAAAGCCATAAGCAGACTCCCCTTTTCCCTTAAACAGTTTATCTTCCCAAAATGCTCGTTGCTCTTCGTACATCATATGGCTCCCTCAGCTAAACACAGGCTTAAAGAGCTGTTGTATATACAGTTGAAGTCAGAAGTTTACATACACCTGAGCCGAATACATTTAAACTCAGTTTTTCACAATTCCGGACATTTAATCCTAGGAGAAATACCCTGTCTTAGGTCAGTTAGGATCACCACTTTATTTTCAGCATTTTAGAATGATAGTAGAGAGAATGGTTTATTTCTTTCATCACATTCCTAGTGGGTCAGAAGTTTACATCCACTCAATTAGTATTTGGTAGCATTGCCTTTAAATTGTTTAATTGGGTCAAATGTTTTGGGTAGCCTTCCACAAGCTTCCCACAATAAGTTGGGTGAATTTTGGCCCATTCCTCCTGACAGAGCTGGTGTAGCTGAGTCAGGTTTGCAGGCCTCCTTGCTCGCACATTCTTTTTCAGTTCTGCCCACACATTTTCTATGGGATTGAGGTCAGGGCTTTGTGATGGCCACTCCAATACCTTGACTTGTTGTCCTTAAGCCATTTTGCCACAACTTTGGAAGTATGCTTCAGGTCAATGTCCATTTTGAAGACCCATTTGCGACCAAGCTTTAACTTCCTGACTGATGTCTTGAGATGTTGCTTTAATATATCCAAATAATGTTCCTCCTCATGATGCCATCTATTTGTGAAGTGCACCAGTCTCTCCTGCAGCAAAGCACCCCCACAACATGATGCTGCCACCCCCGTGCTTCACGGTTGGGATGGTGTTCTTCGGCTTGCAAGCCTCCCCCGTTTTCCTCCAAACATAACGATGGTCATTATGGCCAAACAGTTTTATTTTTGTTTCATTTGACAAGAGGACATTTCTCAAAAAAGTACGATCTTTGTCCCCATGTGCAGTTGCAAACCGTAGTCTGACTTTTTATGGCAGTTTTGGAGCAGTGGCTTCTTCCTTGCTGAGCGGCCTTTCAGGTTATGTCGATATAGGACTCGTTTTACTGTGGATATAGATACTTTTGTACCTGTTTCCTCCAGCATCTTCACAGGGTTCTTTGCTGTTGTTCTGGGATTTATTTGCACTTTTCGCACCAAAGTACTTTCATCTCTAGGAGACAGAACGCGTCTCCTTCCTGAGCGGTATGACGGCTGTGTGGTCGCCTGGTGTTTATACTTGTTTATTTTTATTGTCCCATGATGTCAAGCAAAGAGACACTGAGTTTGAAGGTTGGCCTTGAAATACATCCATAGGTACACCTCCAATTGACTCAGAAGCTTTTAAATCCATGACATCATTTTCTGGAATTTTCCAAGCTGTTTAAAGGCACAGTAATCTTAGTGAATGTAAACTTCTGACCCACTGGAATTGTGATACAGTGAATTCTAAGTTAAATATTCTGTATGTAAGCAATTGTTGGAAAAATGACTTGTGTCATGCACAAAGTAGATTTCCTAACCGACTTGCCAAAAGTATAGTTTGTTAACAAGAAATTTGTGGAGTGGTTGAAAAACGGGTTTTAATGACTCCAATCTAAGTGTATGTAAACTTCCGACTTCAACTGTATTTATCTCACCAGGGACAAACAAGGAGGGATGAGGAGGGAGGGATGGATGGAGGGATTATGGATGTGCTTGGGGTGATCTGTCAACTTTTTATGGTGCCAGATCAATAAAATCAGCCATTTTGTAGTTAAATGCTTACACACACACACACACACACACACAAACACACACACACACACACACACACACACACACACACACACACACACACACACACACACACACACACACACACACACACACACACACACACACACACACACACACACACACACACACACACACACTCCTCTGTCTGGTCTGGAAGGCAGCTGTTTCCTGTCCATGGTTCGACACAGGGGTAACAGGTCTGTAGAGAATATCTCAGGAGAATGTTTATAGAGGGCTTGTGTTAGTGATCAGACACGATGCAATTCTGACTGGAATAGATGAGGGAATATCAGGATGGGAAGATACACGAACACACACTGATCAGACATCATACATACCTGATCCTAACCGTTATACTCCTCTCCTCCAACAGAATATGGGGAAGCTGAACGTGTCGTACTTCCACATCGATATCAACAACGGGTGACCCGGACGCCAACCGGCCCGTGCCCTCCCGTCTGATGCTCAACAACTCTGAGTTACGGACCACCATCAGTGTCTCCGGTCCCCTCGCCGCCTGATCCATGTGGCACGCTGCGTCGCTCAGCCCAACTTCAAGGTAGGTCCAACAACAAGCACACACCTGTAGCACAACAGCAAATCAGTCTTTCATGGTTTGTTAGTCGTGTTGACTGACCAAAAAGGATGAGTCAGCACATCACAGTTGAAATTGAAGCTACTGTAGGAGAGAGTTCTCCTTTACGGCGGTAGACCACTGCTGTGCACTGTGTAGAACCTACAGACATCACGAATAGAACCATACACTTTAGTTTAGTTTAAAGTGTGAACAAATAGACTTCAGTCTGATTTCTCAATTCTTGCCTTAATTTAGATACCTATAATTCTTGATGGATGTTATTCTGTGTGGGTGTTACATCCTACAAATGTAAACTTGGAGGGAAATTCACTGAGGCGTAGCAAAACAAAAACAACAGCCTCTCAGCCTCAGTCCCAGCTGTGGCAGGAGGAGGGCTGTATATCTATGTTGGTCCCATAATGATAGGGCAGCAGTCAGGCAGCTATATATCTATGTATAGCCCAGCTCCATCCTGTAGTTACAGAGAGAGAAGAAGGAGGAGGTGAAGAAAATGGGGTGTTAAATACTTAGAGATGTTCCGGTACTTGTGTATGCTACTTGTGTATGCTACTTGTGTATGCTACTTGTGTATGCTTTTCAGCCAGTAGTTCTGAAAGTAGTGCTCTTGACCCAAAAGTGGTCCCTGAATATTGCGTATTGCGTCACATTTGTGCACCACCTCATTTCTCTCTCTGTGCCATGTCCACTGAGCCGTTGGGCCCGCCCTGCAACCTCATTGGATAACGCTGGGCAGTCCTCTTGCTAGTAACTCAAATGTGAAGCTCTGAAGCTCATTGCTAGGGGGCACACCATACACTGAGCAAACCAAGAGAAGAGGACAGAGTGTATCCAGCTAGGTGGTTGGTTATTGTTAGTGTTGTAGCCTCTGCATAGTTTATGTGGCTAATCTGTATAACCCTTTCCCTCCATGGTGCACTAACATACCTCTAACAATATGGAGTGGTTTCAGTATGTGATGTGATGGTATCACAGTTTCTCATGATTGCTGAATTGGAATAAATTACTAGAGCATTTAGCTTCTCTCTTCCATCTCTCCCCTCCCCTTCTCCACCTCTCCTTCTCCTTCTCCACCTCTCTCCTTTCCTTCTCCACCCCTTCCCTCCTTCTCCACCTCTCCTTCTCCCTCTCCTTCTCCACCCCTCCCCTCTCCTTCTCCACCTCTCTCCTTCCCCACCCCTCCCCTCCTTCTCCACCTCTCCTTCACCCTCTCCTTCTCCACCATGGTGCACTAACAATATGGAGTGGTTTCAGCATATGTTGTGATGGTCTCACAGTATATCATGATATCATAATGAAAATTACTAGAGCATTTAGCTTCTCTCTTCCACCTCTCCCCTCTCCTTCTCCACCTCTCCCCTCTCCTTCTCCACCTCTCCCCTCTCCTTCTCCACCGCTCCCCTCACCTTCTCCACCTCTCCCTTTTCCACCTCTCCTCTCCCCTCTCCCCTCTCCTTCACCTCTCCCCTCTCCTTCTCCACCTCTCCCTTCTCCACTTTTCCCCTTCCTTCTCTACCTCTCCCCTCTCCTTCTCCACCTCTCCCTTTTCCAACTCTCCTCTCCCCTTTTTTTCACCTCTCCTTCTCCACTTCTCCCCGCTCCCCTCTCCACCTCTCCCCTCTCCCTCTCCACCTCTCCCCTCTCCTTCTTCACCTCTCCCTACTCCACCTCTCCCTTCTCCACCTCTCCCTTCTCCACCTCTCCCTTCTTCTCCTCTCCCTTCAACACATCTCCCCTCTCCTTCTCCACCTCTCCCCTCTCCTTCTCTATCTCTTCCCTCTCCCCTACTAGGTGGATTTCATCCTGAAAGCGGTGCTCTGTGGTGAGATCATCACGTGGCACAAGAAGATCCAGGAGGACACGTCCATAACCCTGTCCCCGGCGGTCCAGCCTGAGAACATAGACCCCCAGTAGCTGGTGTCCCTGATGCAGAAGGCTGTGATGGCCAGCATGACCAGGTTCCACAACCTGGCCCAGTTCGTAGAAGGGGAGTCAAAGGTTAACACTATGTTGGTTGCAGCCAACAGCCTGTCGCATGGACCATGCCTGGCACCCCTGGCTATAAGGGGGAGAGGAGACTGCCTGGCACCCCTGGCTATAAGGGGGAGAGGAGACTGCTTGGCAGACCTGGTTGCGAGGGGAGAGGAGACTGCCTGGTTGTGAAGGGAGAGGAGACTGCCTGGCAGGCCTGGTTGTGAGAGGAGAGTAGACTGCCTGGCAGGTCTGGTTGTGAGGGGGTGAGGAGAGTGCCTGGTATCCTGGCACTTGGGTAGAGGGGAGAATAAATTGGACATTGAGAGGGGGATATGAGGGGGAAATATAAAGAAGATGGACATGATAAAACGTATAAAAATTGTTTTTCTTGGACATAAGGGTGTTGTAATGCACATTGGTCGGTACGCACAACCATTAGATTTCATCATCGTTGGCCGCTGAAGAGTGTGTCAGTCCCCTTCCCTTTGAGCCACATGAAATAGGAAATCATACAATGTAAACTGGAACTGAAGAAAATGCTTTTGTCACGTAAACATGCTGTGCTCTGTCAGGTATTGTTTTTGAAGAGAGCTTCCTGGTCTCAAGTTGAAAGAACACAGTTATATTCTTTAGCAAACAAACAAAGCAAGGGAACAATGTAGCATTGCTGAGTTCTGCAGAACCAGGAAATAGCCTGCTTAAACTAGGGCGGGCACAATTATTGTATAATCGTTTAACTGACTATTATGGTTGAAGACCGTCATGAAAATACCAAGTTTGCTACCAAGTCTGTTTCCATGGTAACATGGACTCTTCAATGTAATGACATGTTTCTCCTTGCTGAAACAAGCAAGGTGTTGTAGCAAATTATTTTTTGGTTGCCTAGGCAACACCCCCTGCCTGCAGCGGCACGTGTAGAGGAGAAAATGTGCACAGTTTTTCTTTCTTTCTATTCAAACGATTATAACCTGACCGCGGTCACTTGACTGACCAATAATCGTCATCCAAATTTCCATGACCTGACCGTCAAAGACCTAGGTTAAACCAGTTTGAAAGCAGCATTCAGTCTTGTTTAACCAGGATAATAAGGAAACTCATTATGATGGAGAAACTAATTAACCTCGAACCGAGCACAGTCTGACATGTCTATTCTGCAACGCTCCTCACTGTACTTGACTTACTGTCTGTTGTGTATATCATCCCTCCATGAAATTAGAACCGTCCAGGGACTATTGGAGAATGTACTGTACTGTGTTTTATAATGCTCCTATTGTATAGAGGTAATGTGATTTTCTCCTGCTGGACTTGGTAATACTGAGTCTCTAAGAGTCTATTCTAGAAGTTGACAAGTTGACTTGACTTGGTAATACTGAGTCTCTAAAAGTCTATTCTAGAAGTTGACAAGTTGACTTGACTTGGTAATACTGAGTCTCTAAGAGTCTATTCTAGAAGTTGACAAGTTGACTTGACTTGGTAATACTGAGTCTCTAAGAGTATATTCTAGAAGTTGACAAGTTGACTTGACTTGGTAATACTGAGTCTCTAAGAGTCTATTCTAGAAGTTGACAAGTTGACTTGACTTGGTAATACTGAGTCTCTAAGAGTCTATTCTAGAAGAAAAAATATTGTAAGTCCTTCTTTTTATGTTTGTTTAGGAGTCATTATTATTTACATATCAAGTCTTGTGTGTGTGTGTGTGTGTGTGTGTGTGTGTGTGTGTGTGTGTGTGTGTGTGTGTGTGTGTGTGTGTGTGTGTGTGTGTGTGTGTGCATACTCCCGTACAAAAATTTGGGGTCACTTAGAAATGTCCTTGCTTTTTTAAAGAAAATAAAATTGTCCATTAAAATATCAGCAAATTGATCAGAAATACAGTGTAGACATTGTTAATGTTGTAAATGATTACTGTAGCTGGAAATGTCAGATTTCTAATGAAATATCTACATAGGCGTACAGAGGCCCATTATCAGCAACCATCACTCCTGTGTTCCAATGGCACGTTGTGTTAGCTAATCCAAGTTTATTATTTTAAAAGGCGAATTGATCATTAGAAAACCCTTTTGGAATTATATTAGCACAGCTGAAAACTGTTGTTCTGATTAAAGAAAAAATAACACTGGCCTTCTTTAGTCTAGTTGAGTATACAGTTTGTATGTAGTATGTGGACTACCCTGACCTGTTTTTGTATGCATTATCCCCCATGTATACAGTATGTATGTAGTATGTGGACTACCCTGACCTGTTTTTGTATGCATTATCCCCAATGTTGTAAAAGTACAGTGCTTTGTGGCCAACTGAAGGATCGTTATCTCCTGTCTTGTAAATATGCATTTTGTTTTAATAAAATGCTATTTTTAAAAGTTATAATTTTCTTTTGACACTTGTTTGTGTGTCGCTGCTCAATTTCACAGTAAAGACAAATGGTTCCTGGTTTTAAATTACATATCAACCACACAGTCAGACAGTGCTTCTCATACCCATTCAGTTACAAAACAGAAATTACACTTCTCTCAGAAGAAAGACCAGGGTTGAAATTGCAGTTACTTCCTCTCACATTGCATACATTATCGATAAATCGTGTGCCTCACTTAGCTGGTCTGCAGTTTCAAGTAAAGTTAACTGGGGATGATGATGAGGCATTTTTGCTAAGGGCTATGTGGAGGAAGAATAACCTTGAGTTTTTGTCTTCTTTTTTTCCCCTCCAGGCATGGCCCTCTCCATGCCATGGAAGTCCAGGGGAAGAGCACTGAGGTACATTCAGTCTTGGCCTCCTCTTCCCTGGTGACTGATTAATGTCAATATATCTCAGTGTGCCTTGGCCTCTGTTGAGTATCAGCCTGCTCTCCACTCATGACCCATGTGTTCAATACTGTAAGTCACTCTCTCTCTCTCGTTCTCTCAAGCTCACTATATCCGTTTCTCTCTGTCATCCACCTTCTCTCGCACACTCGCACATTCACTTGCACACACACTCACTCACTCTTTCTCCTCACTCACACACACACACAATCCCTCACTGAATCCATCTGCCTCTCTCTCCTTCTGTTGCAGCTCACTGTTCCCCCTTTGTCATGTCTGCCAGCCAGACTACCTACCTGACTGTTCCAGTTTCTGCATTTAACAATGCTACTTTATTCCAATCTGTTTGGCAGCTTAACGACAAGTGGGCCTTAAGCAAGAGCAGACTGCCACCCAGGCTACCATCACATCACATGGGGCCTTGCCAGAAAACCTTCAGAAATCAAAACCAAATATGACATCTGAAGGTCAGTATAGGACCATGCACTGTATCTCATATAGCACACATCCCTTTCCAATGAAGTCGATACGTAGGATATCTAGGACACCCACCGTCAGTTTTTGGCCCTGAACAATAGCATTTGAACTTGTGGGTGTCCTTACTGTCCTGTGTAGTTTAGGCATCTATTTCACGCCTCAGGTGTCTCCTCATATGAGGCTGGCAGTGAGATATGAAACCCACCACAACAGAAAGATGGGTTGTATCCTGCCTGTGTTGTCTTGGCATGTGTCACGGCCGGCCAAGGCGTCTACTGATGTCTAGACTGATATCTGGGAAGAGGAGGTGATTGATGCAGTCCTTTGGGATTGAAATGTAGAAGGATGAAGAGGGAGGTAGTGTGGTAGCTGGCACTGCCAGGGACTTTGACACTCACTACAATGGAACCTGGCAGGAAGAGGGATTACATTTCCCTCTGCTGATATAATATCACCTATCTGACGATGGATTTGACGTTTATATCATGTGTATATAATATTTTATAATATTGCAATAGTACAGCATCCTCTGCCTTTACATTTCAGAGCATAGTAACATTTACATTTTAGTAATTCAGCAGACACTCTTATCCAGAGTGACTTGTTAGTACATTCATCTTAAGGTAACTAGATGAGAACCACATTTAGTAAGACACTTTTTCTCAAAAAAAGTAGTTATCACTGAAGTCAGTCCTAGTAAGAAAAGACAAGTGTGAATGTTACTGCAAGAAAGGCTTTTCTGTGAGTTCACAGCATTCATTATGATAGAATCAATTCTGGGGTGACTTACTATCTCTGACTCTCTGCTCAGCTGTAATGCTGATCAGACAAGACCCAACAGTGGACCATAAAAATAACTCATAAAGACAGCAGCTGTATAGTTGCAGCAGATATATAGCATACAGTAAATCTGTCTAGTCACAAGGAAAACAACATCATCCTAATCTGTTTGGTCTCTACAGTAATACATCATTCAATATCAGGATGTTATTGCCTGTCATAGAGCAGGACTAAGGTTTGATATTGTTTCGGATACATCTGAGGGATTTATTACTTCAGCTTCCCAAAGGCACCCTATTCCCTATTTAGTGCACTACATATGAGCAGGGCTCATTGGGCGCTGGTCAAAAGTAGTGCACTATATAGGGAAAAGGGTTCCATTTTGGAGGTATCCTACAAATATTTTATTGTTCTGTAAACAAACAACATTAATCCAGATGTATCAGTTTATATAACAACAGTATTTTATTATTTCAAATTTATTATTTAAATTATTTAATCTGGATTTTATTCCTGTTCTCTGACAGAACACCATTAACACAGCTAATTCATTAAACATATCTCCCATGATCCTTCAGGCTATTAGAATATCACTGTGTCAAATGTCATCTCATCACACGGTTGTAGAAACCACGGCTGATGAATGAATTACATTTTCTGTGTAAAAATTGGGTCGGTGCTGATTTTAAATGTCTATTTCTATTTCATTTAATTCCTCCAGTTTGTGAGCAGATATTTTCACTGTTCTGTGAATGAAAATCACATCAACTGTAGTCATTAATATGGTAATTCAGGACATCTTCTCTTTAAGAGCCATTCAGGACATCTTCTCTTTAAGAGCCATTCAGGACATTGCTGTAATGCCTATGCTCACTGACTGTTTCAGCTTTCAACCCTTTGTTCCAAAGTCTGCACACTGTTAGTAACAGTTCATTGATATTCTTAGCAGTTGGGCCAGGAGAATGAAAGTGGTATTTTACAGTGTAGCTTACCACAGCTAGTGTTGTAGTTTATTTGTAAGTAAACAATCTTGAAAATTATATTAGGCTCTTTCAGTAAGCATACTGGGACAAGATTAAGAGGCAGTCACTGTGTGAGAGAATTCAGTTGTATTGCATTTGGGTTGCAAAATTCCTGGAACTTTCAATAAATTCCCTGGTTTCCAGAAATCCTGGTTGGGGGATTCTGGATTTCCTGCTTTATTCCCTCCTGATATCCTTTACTAACGACGTGCCACTGGCTTTGAGTAAGTCCAGTGTGTCTATGTATGCGAATGACTCAACACGTTACACGTCAGCAACTGAAATGACTGAAACACTTAACAAAGAGCTGCAGTTCGTTTCAGAATGGGTGGCAAGGAATAAGTTAGTGCTAAATATTTCAAAAAATAAAAGCATTGTATTTGGGACAAGTCATTCACTAAACCCTGAACCTCGACTCCATCTTGTAATGAATAAGTTGACAATTGAGCAAGTTGAGATGACTAAACTGCTTGGAGGAACCCTGGATTGTAAACTGTCATGGTCAAAACATATTGACACAACAGTAACTAAGATGGGGAGAAGTCTGTCCATAATAAAGCGATGCTCTGCCTTCTTAACAACATTATCAACCAGGCAGGTCCTACAGGCCCTGGTTTTGTCACACCTGTACTACTGTTCAGTCGTGTGGTCAGGTGCCACAAAGAGAGACTTGGGAAAATGTAAATTGGCTCAGAACGGGGCAGCACAGCTGGCCCTTAAAAGTACACAGAGAGATAACATTAATGACATGCATGTCAATTTCTCATGGCTCAAGTGGAAGAGAGATTGACTTCATCACTACTTGTTTTTGTAAGAAGTGTTGACGTGCTGAATGCACAGAGGTGTCTGTTTAAACTACTAGCACACAGCTCGGACATCAATTTTTACCCCAAAAGACATGCCACCAGAGGTTTCTTCACAGTTCCCAAGTAGAGAACAGACTATGGGAGGCACATAGTACTACATAGAGCCATGACAACATGGAACTCTATTCCACATCAGGTAACTGATGCAAGCAGTAGAATCAGGTTTAAAAAACAGGTGAAAATACACCTAATGGAACAGCGGGGACTGTGAAGCAACACAAACATAGACACAGACACATGCATACACACACATGATAACATACGCACTACACACACACACGTACACATGGATTTTGCATTGTAGATATGTGGTAGTGGAGTATGGGCCTAAGGGCGCACACTTAGTGTGTTGTAAACTCTTTAAAACCTCTTAAGTCTACCCCTTCCTTTTTCGAACATTCTGTTAAAAATCGCGCAACTTTTCAGCGTCCTGCTACTCATGCCAGGAATATAGTATATGCATATGATTAGTATGTGTGGATAGAAAACACTCTGAAGTTTCTAAAACTGGTTAAATCACGGCTGTGACTATAACAGATCGTGTGTTTCATTGAAAAACGCAAGAAAAACTGCTCTCTGAAAGCTAAAAATAATTTCCATAAGTCACTTTCATGGGTTGTTAAAAGGGGACAAAATTTAATATCGACCTGCATGTAATTCATACAGATTCCACACGATGTCGCCATTGTCGTCATTTTCAATGGAATTTTTTGTTGGAAAATCCAACTATCTGGATTCCGTTTCTTCCGGTCTCCACCAGGATGTTTTCAATGTGCACATTGGCAGCCATTGATTTGCAGACGAGGAGCTATTGAATATACATCGCCCTGTAATCATTTTGATAGATTATAAACGTTTACTAATACCTAAAGTTGGATTACAAAAGTATTTTGAAGTGTTTTGTGAAACTTTATCGTCGACTTTTTTAATTTAAAAAAATGACGCAGCGTTTAAAAACGATGTTTTTTTCTGAATGACACAGCTTCCATAGAAAGCTATTTTGGGTATATATGGACCGATTTAAACGAAAAAAAGACCCAATAGTGATGTTTATGGGGCATATAGGAGTGCCAAGAAAGAAGCTCGTCAAAGGTAATGAATGTTTTATATTTTATTTCTGCGTTTTGTGTAGCGCCGGATAAGCAAAGTCTTTGTTTACGTCGCATTCAGGCATTTTGAGGTGTTGCATGCTTTCAGATAATAGCTTCTCATGCTTTCGCCGAAAAGCATTTTAAAAATCTGACTTGTTGGCTAGGTTCACAACGAGTGTAGCTTTAATTCAATACCCTGCATGTGAATTTTGATTAAGGTTTGAGGTTTAACGAGTACATTTAGCATTTAGCGTAGCGCATTTGCATTTCCAGGTGTCTACTTGAGACATCTGCGTCTCAAGTAGGAGCAAGAAGTTTTAATGAATGCATTGTTAATAATGTTTTTAAAATTGTGTAACTGCCTTCATTTTGCCGGACCCCAGGAAGAGTAGCTAATGCCTTGTCAGCAGCTAATGGGGACCCATTATAAATGCAAAATACAAACATCCGGGAATGCTCCAACCTAGAATTCTGGAAAACTAGGGAATTTATTGAAAGTTCCCAGAATTTTGCCACCCTAATTGTAGCTTGTCCAGTGTTCAGTGTTAGTTATCTAGGCATCATGGCCCTCGTCTCTTCTCTCTTCTCCTCTCCTCCCTTTGCAGTACTGACTGGCTCCAAACAGCTCAACATCCTCAACCAGTTATTGACTCTCCTCTAACAATGTCCTGATCCTCTGACAGACGAGACAGAGAGGAGATGAGCTCAGCTCTGTTTGACAACCTCTATCCCCCTCCTCCACACCTCATCCTTCCATCCCCTCCTCCACACCTCATCCCCTCCTCCACACCCCATCCCCTCCTCCACACCTCATCCCCTCCTCCACACCTCATCCTTCCATCCCCTCCTCCACACCTCATCCCCTCCTCCACACCTCATCCCTCCATCCCCTCCTCCGCACCTCATCCCTCCATCCCATCCTCCACACCTCATCCCTCCATCCCCTCCTCCACACCTCATCCTTCCATCCCCTCCTCCACACCTCATCCCCTCCTCCACACCCCATCCCCTCCTCCACACCTCATCCCTCCATCCCATCCTCCACACCTCATCCCTCCATCCCATCCTCCACACCTCATCCCTCCATCCCATCATCCACACCTCATCCTTCCATCCCACTCTCCTCTCCTCATCCTGCTTTCTCCCAGATGTGTGATTTAATTTGTTTGGTAATACAGGATTGGCATGTTGAGCCCAGCCTCACTCCAAAGTGAAGTTGGACAAGGGCATTGGAGCCTCACCATGTAAAACTGTTTAACCTTGACAGCTACTTGAGTGGGCAAAGGATTGCTGCTGTGGAAAGGAGAGAAGGATGAGGAGAGGAGCACCTGAAAAGGGAAGCCGACACCAATTTACTCCTGTTCTTTCCTCGGGGGAGTGCTCTGTCAAGATGCGAGTGCTACTAAGACGGATGCTATTTACCTGGGCCAGTTGCAGCCAGGTGGTATGTTCCATTTGGTATCTCTGTAACTTCTGGATCTAATCCACATACTTTCCAACCACTCCGCTAAAACCCTCTCCGCACTCACAGGAAAAAAATATGCCCCTTCAAATTCGCTCCATTCATAAAAATCTCAATTTAACCAACCTCTATTTTTGTGAATACCTGGAACTACCATTTGGTTTTGAAGTATTGAAACCAAACCATATGATTTGTATGAAAAGTATTTGATAAAAACATGAAAAGGTGAGTGTAAGAAGCGCTCATAATTTCAAATAGGTTTCATGTCATACTAAACAGCATATAAACATTTTAAATTGGTCAGGAGCCAGGCAGGGAGACTAAGAAGGAACATTAAAAAATGAATTACGAATTATTTAGGCTATGTTTCAATTATTTCAAAGAAATACATTGTGAAGCATTTGCGAGTGTGACACAATAGGCCGCTAGGGACATAAATCGGTCAGCATTTAAACAACATTTTGTTGTATTAAATCAGTATAGTCTATACATTTCGCACATAGGCTGTTACTTTGAATTAAATACATATTTAGAGAAAAATGACTTATTAGTGCCTTTGAATATATTTTTAGAATCATTTTTAGAAACACTAGTTAGGCCAGTCTGTGGTTTCAGGCTCATGTGATGGTGTCTGGAGAGCAGGCCAGCAGTGGAGAATATCCTCTCTTCACTAAACACCCTTTTGGCCACTCTCGTCAGGCTGGGCAGCGATGCAGTTATTTTTTACAATTTTTCTATAGGTAGGCCTAAAGGTTTTTAGGCAAAATAACCCAATCAACAACAACAAAAAACTCTGCATCTCTGCCAGAATGCTCCTTGAATTTGGGAATATGCCAGGTCTATTTGGCCAAAACAATTATGGTCTATTGTATAGATAATAGAACCAAATTTAAGGAAACTTTTAAGAGATGTGATTTTTTGTTTATAAATACTTTGCCACAACAACACCTTACTTATGCCCACCTCTTTCCTTTCTTTTAGCATGTACATGTAGTAAGTACACCATCATTCTTTAGGGATACGTGTCTTTTCAGATTACACAATGATTATTTAGTTGTGGACACTACATCACCACACTCCCTCTCTTCTTTAGTTGTGGACACTACATCACCACACTCCCTCTCTTCTTTAGTTGTGGACACTACATCACCACACTCCCTCTCTTCTTTAGTTGTGGACACTACATCACCACACTCCCTCTCTTCTTTAGTTGTGGACACTACATCACCACACTCCCTCTCTTCTTTAGTTGTGGACACTACATCACCACACTCCCTCTCTTCTTTAGTTGTGGACTCTACATCACCACACTCCCTCTCTTCTTTAGTTGTGGACACTACATCACCACACTCCCTCTCTTCTTTAGTTGTGGACACTACATCACCACACTCCCTCTCTTCTTTAGTTGTGGACACTACATCACCACACTCCCTCTCTTCTTTAGTTGTGGACTCTACATCACCACACTCCATCTCTTCTTTAGTTGTGGACACTACATCACCACACTCCCTCTCTTCTTTAGTTGTGGACACTACATCACCACACTCCATCACCACACTCCCTCTCTTCTTTAGTTGTGGACACTACATCACCACACTCCCTCTCTTCTTTAGTTGTGGACACTACATCACCACACTCCCTCTCTTCTTTAGTTCTGGACACTACATCACCACACTCCCTCTCTTCTTTAGTTGTGGACACTACATCACCACACTCCCTCTCTTCTTTAGTTGTGGACACTACATCACCACACTCCCTCTCTTCTTTAGTTCTGGACACTACATCACCACACTCCCTCTCTTCTTTAGTTGTGGACACTACATCACCACACTCCCTCTCTTCTTTAGTTGTGGACACTACATCACCACACTCCCTCTCTTCTTTAGTTGTGGACACTACATCACCACACTCCCTCTCTTCTTTAGTTGTGGACACTACATCACCACACTCCCTCTCTTGTTCTTGGTCCTCATCTTTGTAAGTCACCTTGATTTTACACCTCTGTGTTTTAACAGTTTCTTTATGAAAAGATTTAATGAACTCCATGACAATAGCTAAAGCAAGGGGCTAGTAGCAGCACACAAGTAGACTACAAATGCATGCTGGGCTGGGAATGCCCTGAACTCGTGAAGTGAGCGCTACTGGAGCTAAATTGGAGCGGGTTAGAAGGCCGACGCTCCAGCCTTTGGGAATCTCGCTCCGTGCTCCAGTCAAATTAGGATCGTACTGCTCCTCGCTCCACACCAGCTCACATACTCTGTGACTGAGACACACACACACCCTTTAAACCCCATATGCTCCTTTGAGACCACTCTTTCAAAGTCACTAAGATCTCTTATTCTAGCCACGGCAGCCATAATAATTGGGCATTTTTATGCATTGCCCTATACATGATGGGATGTTAATCGCTTAATTAACTCAGGAACCACACCTGTGTGGAAGCACCTGCTTTCAAGATGCTTTGTATCCCATTATTTTGGCAGTTACCTATTTTAATATTTGAATGGTTGCTATCATTACACCAATGTCTCCCAAAGCGTATTTCTCAATAAAACGTGACACAAATATTTCCCCAATTTTTTAGCACTCGAAAGACAAAAGATTCCATGACAGCCTGCATATTGAGTCAACAAATTGCCATGGTGATGCTAAGCTGGATGCACAGGTGTTGATTTCTAGGTGTCCTCAGAGTTATGCCTATCAAACTGACAATAAGATTCACAACCAGCAGAACACAACAAGCAGCTGGTACATGCCAGGTATGTCAGCTCGGGCTAGCAGAAAGCCAAACTGGTGAACCATACCATGCTGGAGTTTGAGGATTCACAACCAGCAGAACACAACAAGCAGCTGGAATGTCAGCTTGGGTTAGCAGAGTAGACAGAAAGCCAAACCGGTGAACCATACCATGTTTGAGTTTGAGTTGCACACCTTTCCCCACTTTCTAAAAAGTTCAGACTAAAGAACTGCTGAGAAAGTGTCAGGAGATGATAATTAACTTACTTTGACCTGAACTTCCCAAACCCCAGAGGCAAATGGGCATCAGGGGTGTTGATTTCACTTGTCAGTGTCATGCATGGTGTTACGCTCTCTGTCGGCTCTGATCAGTCACGCTGCTTTGACTGACAGGTCTATTCCACGTGAAACAAAGAGGACGTGCTGAGCTGTTCCAGAGAGCTTTAAGAGGAATTAAAGACAATGAGATCAAACAGTAGAATGAAACATGACTCAATGTCCAGTACAATTACTCATTCAACCCATTTGTCATCAAATAACCTTAACATGTGAAAGAGGATTCTTCCAAACTTTTGAAATATTATCAAATAGTAATTTAATTACAAAACTGTTTGTTGAAAATACCCTTGACAAAGGCGTCATTATGACATAAGAAAATGGTGCATAACAAATGCACAACACAGCGACCACCACAAAACATTCACTGTGTGTAGCGAGTATATCCTATTCACCAGTCAACCTGCCAAGGTGTTTCTCCTCTTTCTCTTCCTGACAATGCTACTCAGGAACACACACAGACAGGCAGTGAGAGGGGCTCGAAGCTTGCATGTCTGCCTATCTGTCTCTGTTTCCCTGAGTACCATTGTCAGAGGGAGAAGAGAGATGGAAGAGGGGAGGAGACGAGAAAAGCAGGCAGGTAGACTGGCAGGCTGGCAGGGAGGGAAACACAGGGAGAATCTCAATTGCATACTCCTTGCGTCCTCTCTCCTCGACTCCTTCTCAAATCCATTGGATGAGAAAGCCAGAAGTCCCTCCCCTCTCATCTCTCCTCCAATGTCATCAATAGGTTTTGAGGAGGTGACGAGGAGTATGCAAATAAGATTCTCCCATAGACAGGGAGGCAGGAAGAGGTCAGATGGAACAAGAGAAAGTAAGAGGGAGGAATTCCACCAATTAGGCAAGGGAAGCAAAAAGCCTGGGATACAAGGGAAGAAGGAAGACTGGGATAAATGGGAATCAGGAAGACTGGGATGCAAGAGAAGGAGGAAGACTGGGATATAAGGGAAGCAAGAAGACTGGGATACAAGGGAAGCAGGAAGACTGGGATACAAGGGAAGTAGGAAGACGGGGATACAAGGGATGTAGCAAGACTGGGATACAAGGGAAGCAGGAAGACTGGGATACATGGGAAGCAGGAAGACGGGGATACAAGGGAAGCAGGAAGAAGGGAAGCAGGAAGACTGGAAGACTGGGAGAAGATGGAAGAAGGGAAAAGTGGGGAGGAGAAGAGAGAGACAGGCAGGCTGGGAGAGAAAGAGGGAGAGACAGGAGAGGAGAGAGGATCTCAGGCCAGACTCATTTCCTCCTCCAGTGGAGGGAGACCGCCTATTTCGCCTGTATATGAGAAGGCCAGGCCTAAGGGACAATAGCAGATCACAACCCATCAGGTGGAGGAGCGAGCTCAGATCAAACTGATTGGCAAGGAGGGAGTGTGGAGGTTGGAGCAACGTCTCACTTTTCCATATCCATATAATTATCTATTTACGTTACGCATTTTAATTCACTGAAAGTAACCCACATTAGTGCAGTTCAATCAATAACCCATTCGCTCATCAAAAAGTAGAATTAAGACGCATCAACACTTGTTTTTTTACGTCTTCTCCTATAAGCACATTCACTGAGTGGACTAAATATAAGGAACAGCTGATCTTTTCATGACAGACTGACCAGGTAAATCCACTTCAATCATAGTAGATGAAGGGGAGGAGACAGGTTAAGTCCATGCCCTGACAAATTGAGGCTGTTCTGAAGGAAAGGGGGGGACCAAGAGAGAGAGGATACAATCTACTACACCTGGATAATATGGCCAGAAAGGATCCTCATTTAACTTGACTCATTATCAACAATCTAACTGCGAGAGAGAGAGAGAGAGAGAGAGGGAGAGAGAGAGAGAGAGAGAGCAGGAGCTCACCCTTGTTATTTCCATAAAATAACCGTCTTACTAAATCATAAAAGCCCTTGCTGTCGCCCCGTATTTAAAACCCATTAGATACGATCACTAATGTACATAAACTAATGAGCATAATATCCTTCTCTAGATGTTCCTGCACCACATGCTATCATTTAAACCTAGTTTACAAAATTAGGACATTTCTATAGCCTCTATTCCTCTAGCACAGTTTACTGTGTGTACCTAATAAACAGGCCACTGTTTATGTATATCAGCTGCTGCAAAATGGATCCACAAACACAACATGTAGATTAACGGATTGAGGAATCACCATGGGGGGCTTACTTTCTCAAATCATCCATATCCTATAGTCTGTATAGCCTATTGTTTTACCATGCAGCCCATGTGTGTTTTGATTTGTAAGACATTCTAAGGTTTGTATCATTCACAATTAAAGTTGCCAAACTACTCTAAATCTAGCACACAGGACCTGTTTCAAATACTCATTTTACATTCTTCTTATTATAAAATCATCTAATATAAAATAATGTCAGGAGACTTATAAGCACATCATGTAAACGAAAATGAACAAGCCGACAGCCTATGGCATGGAGCATAGCCAGGTAACATACAGTAGGCCAACTCATATTCTGTTCTTCTGAAAAACACTTTCTTCATATCATGTTTCTTTAGACCTGACTAAAATAAAAAATAAAAATGATTTATTGAGATGGTGTGTACTAAATTAATTTATTATACTTTTTAAAAATGTAGATGTTCCAAAGACGCGTATCGGTGACTTGTATGTGTGGAGGCCTGGAGATTCTAAACGTGTAGATGTTAATTACAGTCAATTACCCATGAGATCGGCAGTAATTTGCATGACAATAACCGGCTGTAACCGACCGCCACAGCCCTACATGGGAGCTGTTATGTATACAGTTAACTACCAAAATAATGGAAACATTTGAGTAAATGAGAGATACAAAGTACGGTTGAAGTCGGAAGTTTACATACACCTTAGTCGAATACATTTAAACTCAGTTTTCCACAATTCCTGATGTTTAATCCTAGTAATGATTCCCTGTCTTAGGTCAGTTAGAATCACCACTTTATTTTAAGAATGTGATTACATACACTCAATTCATATTTGGTAGCATTGCCTTTAAATTGCTTAACTTGGGTCAAATGTTTCAGGTAGCCTTCCACAAGCTTCCCACAATAAGTTGGGTGAATTTTGGCCCATTCCTCCTGACAGAGCTGGTGTAGCTGAGTCAGGTTTGTAGGCCTCCTTGCTCAGACACGCTTTTTCAGTTCTCTTTTCGCACCAAAGTACGTTCATCTCTAGGAGACAAAACGCATCTCCTTCCTGACGGGTGTGTAGTCCCATGGCTTTATACTTGCGTACTATTGTTTGTACTCAACATGGTACCTTCAGGCGTTTGGAAATGGCTCCCAAGGATGAACCAGACTTGTGGAGGTCTACAAGTTGTTTTCTGAGGTCTTGGCTGATTTCTTTTGATTTCCCCATGATGTCAAGCAAAGAGGCACTGAGTTTGAAGGTAGGCCTTGAAATAAATCCACAGGTACACCTCCAATTGACTTAAATGATGTCAATTAGCCAATCAGAAGCTTCTAAAGCCTTGATATCATTTTCAGGAATTTTCCAAGCTGTTTAGAGGCACAGCCAACTTAGTGTATGTAAACTTCTGACCCACTGGAATTGTGATATAGTGATTTATAAGTGAAATAATCTGTCTGTAAACAATTGCTGGAGAAATTACGTGTGTCATGCACAAAGTAGATGTCCTAACCAACTTGCCAAAACTATAGTTTGTTAGCAAGAAAATTGTGAAGTGGTTGAAAAATGTGTTTTAATGACTCCAACCTAAGTGTATGTAAACTTCCAACTTCAACTGAATATTGAAAGCAGGTACTTCCACACAGGTGTGGTTCCTGATGTAATTAAGCAATAAACATCTCATCATGCTTAGGGCCATGTATAAAAATGCTGGTAGACCAGTATTTTCGCCAGTATTTAGGATGCAATGACTGATAATAGGACGACAATGCCTCCATTCAAGGTGCACAGGTGGTCACAAAATGGTTTGGTTAGCATGAAAACTATGTAAGCCATATGCCATGTCAGTCACCAGATCTTAGCCTAATTGAACACTTTTGGGAGATTCTGGAGCGGCACCTGAGATAGCGTTTTCCACCACCACCAACAACAAAACGAATGGAATGGAATTTCTTGTAGAGTCTATACTGAACAAAAATATAAACAAAAAAAATATAAGCGCAACATGCAACAATTTTGACGATTTTACTGAGTTACCGTTCATATAAGGAAATCAGTCAATGTCAATTGAAAAAAAATAATTTGGCCCTAATTTATGGATTTCACATGACCGGGCAGACCCAGCCAATCAGAAGAGTTTTCCCCACAAAAAGGCTTTATTACAGACAGAAATGCTCCTCAGTTTCATCATCTGTCTGGGTGGCCGGTCTCAGACGATCCCACAGGTGAAGAAGCCAGATGTGGAGGTCCTGGCGTGGTTACATGTGGTCTGCGGTTGTGAGACCAGTTGGACGTATGGTGGAAAGATCACAAAATTAGTCATGCTATTCTGTATTTTACTACTGAGAGAGTTGCCTATTGTTATATGCTAGTGTTTTATCGAACATATAAAAACTTGTATTGTGTGACTTAGTGCTAAGTCATTTGGGTGTGACCGTACTATGTTCCACTCCCTTGTTTCCACACCCCTGTCAAACTGCCACGTAGACAAAAGAGGCTGTACTTTCTATAAAAGCTGAGAGCCGACTCTTGTTCGTTGGACTTTTTAACTCTTCACTGTTGAGGGGATTGTTGAACTGCTCCATTTTTGCAAATCTTATAATAAAGTTGTTTGAAGAATCTACAGTCTCTCTTCCTATAGACTTTCCACTACAGACGTACTGCCAAATTCTCTAAAACAACATTGGAGGCGGCTTATAGCAGAGAAATGAACATTAAATTCTCTGACAACAGCTTTGGTGGGCATCCCTGCAGTCAGCATTCCAATTGCACGCTCCCTCAAAACATGAGACATCTATGGCATTTTGTTGTGTGACAAAATTTAACAGTTCAGTTCAGTACACAACAGCACAGCACAGCACAGTTAAGTCCAGTACACACAAGGCACATCACAGTACAGTAGAGTACACAACAGCACAGTACAGTTCAGTACACTACACAACAGCACAGTACAGCATTGTATAGTTCACTACACAACAGCACAGTACAGTACATTACACAACATCACAGTACAGTACAGTACAGTACAGTACAGTACAGTATAGTACAGTACAGTACAGTTCAGTACACAACAGCACAGTACAGCATTGAATAGTTCACTACACAACAGCACAGTACAGTACATTACACAACATCACAGCACAGCACAGTACAGTACAGTACAGTACAGTACAGTACAGTACAGTTCAGTACACAACAGCACAGTACTGTTCAATTCTGCATGTTTTTATGCAAGGAGTTGTAAGGAGTCGGCTCAGTACAGATCATAATGTATTCAGTGGATGGCAGCCCTCTGGAAGATCTCAAAGAGTCCAGAGGAAATTGATGTAATGAGAATGAAAGTGCATTCTAAATCAGCAGTAGAGGTCAGTCTAGCAGGGCACACTGAGATGAACAAGGCAGAATACTGTCATCAGAACTGTCTCACTCTGATCGGCTACTATGCTATTTATGAGGGGCACATGCACAATCTAAGACTGATTAGCATACTATCAAAGTGTAATGAATAAGAGTTTAAAGGGTTGAATCGCTAATATATTAAACATGAAAAAGCTGAAACTTCTCCAAGACAAGTCAGGAACCTGGGTCATGTTCAGAAGGGCACACACCTGAAAACGAAATGGAGGATTAATAATTGGAAAATTGAGGTAGTACTACCCCGTTTCACTCTGTTTTCAAAACGTGTTCTCTCTACTGAACACTACCCATGTTTACCTCTGTGTCCGTTTACAATGACATCTGCCACTACGCATAAGCTTGCTCCTCAATGTGCATCAGTTCCCCAAATTACAACCCCTATCTTTCTGCTCCAGCCACTCCAATATATTTTCCAATCAACGGCTTCATTATTAAGAGTGTTGTCTGTATGGGGGATCTGGTAAGGCGAGGCTACAAGGTTACAGTAGCTGCAGAGAGGATACAGTAACGCTGTTTAGAATATTAATCATGCTGCTATAGTCATATTGCTGCTGCTCACCTTGAGAGAGAATGCATTCAGGAGACGACAGGTTAATATCTACGTACAGTGCCTTGCGAAAGTATTCGGCCCCCTTGAACTTTGCGACCTTTTGCCACATTTCAGGCTTCAAACATAAATATATAAAACTGTATTTTTTTGTGAAGAATCAACAACAAGTGGGACACAATCATGAAGTGGAACGACATTTATTGGATATTTCAAACTTTTTTAACAAATCAAAAACTGAAAAATTGGGCGTGCAAAATTATTCAGCCCCCTTAAGTTAATACTTTGTAGCGCCACCTTTTGCTGCGATTACAGCTGTAAGTCGCTTGGGGTATGTCTCTATCAGTTTTGCACATCGAGAGACTGACATTTTTTCCCATTCCTCCTTGCAAAACAGCTCGAGCTCAGTGAGGTTGGATGGAGAGCATTTGTGAACAGCAGTTTTCAGTTCTTTCCACAGATTCTCGATTGGATTCAGGTCTGGACTTTGACTTGGCCATTCTAACACCTGGATATGTTTATTTTTGAACCATTCCATTGTAGATTTTGCTTTATGTTTTGGATCATTGTCTTGTTGGAAGACAAATCTCCGTCCCAGTCTCAGGTCTTTTGCAGACTCCATCAGGTTTTCTTCCAGAATGGTCCTGTATTTGGCTCCATCCATCTTCCCATCAATTTTAACAATCTTCCCTGTCCCTGCTGAAGAAAAGCAGGCCCAAACCATGATGCTGCCACCACCATGTTTGACAGTGGGGATGGTGTGTTCAGGGTGTTGCTTTTACACCAAACATAACGTTTTGCATTGTTGCCAAAAAGTTCAATTTTGGTTTCATCTGACCAGAGCACCTTCTTCCACATGTTTGGTGTGTCTCCCAGGTGGCTTGTGGCAAACTTTAAACAACACTTTTTATGGATATCTTAAGAAATGGCTTTCTTCTTGCCGCTCTTCCATAAAGGCCAGATTTGTGCAATATACGACTGATTGTTGTCCTATGGACAGAGTCTCCCACCTCAGCTGTAGATCTCTGCAGTTCATCCAGAGTGATCATGGGCCTCTTGGCTGCATCTCTGATCAGTCTTCTCCTTGTATGAGCTGAAAGTTTAGAGGGACGGCCAGGTCTTGGTAGATTTGCAGTGGTCTGATACTCCTTCCATTTCAATATTATCGCTTGCACAGTGCTCCTTGGGATGTTTAAAGCTTGGGAAATCTTTTTGTATCCAAATCCGGCTTTAAACTTCTTCACAACAGTATCTCGGACCTGCCTGGTGTGTTCCTTGTTCTTCATGATGCTCTCTGCGCTTTTAACGGACCTCTGAGACTATCACAGTGCAGGTGCATTTATACGGAGACTTGATTACACACAGGTGGATTGTATTTATCATCATTAGTAATTTAGGTCAACATTGGATCATTCAGAGATCCTCACTGAACTTCTGGATAGAGTTTGCAGCACTGAAAGTAAAGGGGCTGAATAATTTTGCACGCCCAATTTTTCAGTTTTTGATTTGTTAAAAAAGTTTGATATATCCAATAAATGTCGTTCCACTTCATGATTGTGTCCCACTTGTTGTTGATTCTTCACAAAAAAATACAGTTTTATATCTTTATGTTTGAAGCCTTAAATGTGGCAAAAGGTCGCAAAGTTCAAGGGGGCCGAATGCTTTCGCAAGGCACTGTATGTTTATAGTTGAGCAACTAAAACAGGAGAAGGGTGTTTTATTCCATTTGTGAAACCCTCTAACCCTGAAATTACACTGTTACAGTATTACAGCCTATGAAGGGTGTTCATCATCACATGTAGTGTCTGGGTGTGTATTCTCACACACGCTTGGAGAATATTCCTTAACTGTTATATTACAGATATTCAAATGTTATGGTAGTTTCACAGGGGTATAAGCAGTATTTCAAGAAATAAACAGGTAGCAGTCTCATTGTAATCCACTAAATGTTTTTACAACTGAAAAACAAAATGACAACGTGTCCCTGCGTGGCTCCAGTCAAAAGTAGTGCACTATGTTGGGAAAATGGTTGAAAGTAGTGCACTACACAAGGAATATGGTTTCATAGGATCTAAAGTAGTGCACTACACATAAGGAATAAGGGTGTCATTTGAGATCCTAAGATCCTATAGCGGAGTCACATTGTGTCAGTCATCTAGTGCTGCTGGCTTTGGTCTCATGTACAGCATGTTATCAGCTGTCTGGTGCTGCTGGCCCTGGTCTCATGTACAGCATGTTATCAGCTGTCTGGTGCTGCTGGCCCTGGTCTCATGTACAGCATGTTGTCGGCTGTCTGGTGCTGCTGGCCCTGGTCTCATGTACAGTATGTTATCAGCTGTCTGGTGCTGCTGGCCCTGGTCTTGCCCCAGGTCTGATGAGATTGGGAGCAGATGTTCGCAGATGTACAGTAATTGAGTCCTCGGAGATACAGTATGTGTCCTCTAGCTACTCCTATCCACAGACTGTCTGTCGTCTCCTCTTAAAACAACTTTTATGGTAACTTACTGGCAGCCAGAATAGTTGACAATAATGTGCTGTTAAACCAAAGTTTAATTGGAATTTACGGTAGCATACTGTATATTTTTTTTTACAGTAACTTAGACTGAACTGGCTGCCAGTAAGTCACTGTAAAAACAACAGGATTTTTTTGTCCACACAGTTTTCAAAGAGCCTCCTGTTATTCCAGAGCAGAGATAACCTGACACCTGCAGGGCTTTAAGGAGATCCAAACCCACCACAGCTCAAAGGATCTGAGGTGACGTGATGGCATTCAGTACATGTAATATAATGAGTCATACTGTAATAGTGGCATTTTCTTAAAATGTTCTCTCCTGCCTGCTCATCCTTGGGTCTCTTCCACTGTCACCGTGTCACTGTGACTCGTTTGAACTGCCAACAGGAGAGGGCATTCAGCTGTCACAATGCTCGTTATACTACCTCCTACTACTCCGCTGAGATAGTGTGCAGAGTAATGATTATACAGCAGGTCAAGGCTAATGAGGATGTTCTGGATGGTTCCTTTTGTTTATATCTGTGAACCCACTGAACCCTGTCACTCTCTGAACTTCAAAACTACAGGTTTCAACTCTAGATGACAACTACTGCCAATCAATAAATCACTTCTTCCCAAACCAGTCTCCGACAAAGCTACCTATTTAAAATTAATAGATATTTGGTATTATATTACGTAAAATGTATGCACGGATGACTTAGTGACTTTAACAGGCAAATGTGACTGCTGAATGGCATATTGTAACGGTTTTCTGTATGAGAAGGAGAGTCGGACCAAAATGCAGCGTGTAGATTTCGATCCATGTTTTAATGAACAAACGTAAAACACGAATCAATGCAAACACTACAAAATAAAGAACGTGATGACCGTAACGAAAACCTAAAACAGCCTATCTGGTGAAAAACACATAGACAGGAACAATCACCCACACCACACAGTGAAACCCAGGCTACCTAAATATGGTTCCCAATCAGTGACAATGACTAACACCTGCCTCTGATTGAGAACCATATCAGGCCAGACATAGAAATAGACAAACAAGACATCCAACATAGAATGCCCACCCAGTTCACGTCCTGACCAACACTAAAACAAGGAAAACACACACGAACGATGGTCAGAACGTGACAGTACCCCCCCTCCAAGGTGCGGACTCCGGACGCACAACTTAACCTATGGGGGAGGGTGTGGGTGGGCATCTGTCCGCGGTGGCGGCTCTGGCGCTGGACGTGGACCCCACTCCATAACAGTTTTAGTCCACCTCCTTAGCGTCCCTAGATAGGTTACCCTCCTTAAAGACCGCTCGGGACAGAGGGGCAGCTCGGGACAGAGGTAGCTCGGGACTGATGGGTAGCTCAGCACTGAGAGGAAGCTCAGCACTGAGAGGAAGCTCAGCACTGAGAGGAAGCTCAGGCAGGTGGTTGGATCCGGCAGATCCTGGCTGGCTGGCGGTTCTGGAAGATCCTGGCTGACTGGCGGATCCGGAAGAGTCTGGTCGACTGGCGGATCCGGAAGAGTCTGGTCGACTGGCGGATCCGGAAGAGTCTGGTCGACTGGCGGATCCGGAAGAGTCTGGTCGACTGGCGGATCCGGAAGAGTCTGGTCGACTGGCAGATCTGGAAGAGTCTGGTCGACTGGCAGATCTGGAAGAGTCTGGTCGACTGGCAGATCTGGAAGAGTCTGGTCGACTGGCAGATCTGGAAGAGTCTGGTCGACTGGCAGATCTGGAAGAGTCTGGTCGACTGGCAGATCTGGAAGAGTCTGGTCGACTGGCAGATCTGGAAGAGTCTGGTCGACTGGCAGATCTGGAAGAGTCTGGTCGACTGGCTGCTCTGGCTGCTCCATGCTGACTGGCTGCTCCATGATGACTGGCAGCTCTGGCTGCTCCATGCTGACTGGCTGCTCCATGATGACTGGCAGCTCTGGCTGCTCCATGCTGACTGGCTGCTCCATGCTGACTGGCAGCTCTGGCTGCTCCATGCTGACTGGCAGCTCTGGCTGCTCCATGCTGACTGGCTGCTCTGGCTGCTCCATGCTGACTGGCTGCTCCATGCTGACTGGCGGCCCTGGCTGCTCCATGCTGACTGGCGGCCCTGGCTGCTCCATGCTGACTGGCGGCCCTGGCTGCTCCATGCTGACTGGCGGCCCTGGCTGCTCCATGCTGACTGGCGGCCCTGGCTGCTCCATGCTGACTGGCAGCTCTGGCGGCTCCTTGCAGACTGGCAGCTCTGGCGGCTCCTTGCAGACTGGCAGCTCTGGCGGCTCCTTGCAGACTGGCAGCTCTGGCGGCTCCTTGCAGACTGGCAGCTTTGGCGGCATCCTGCAGAAAGGCAGCTCCTTGCAGACTGGCAGCTCCTTGCAGACTGGCAGCTCCTTGCAGACTGGCAGCTCCTTGCAGACTGGCAGCTCCTTGCAGACTGGCAGCTCTATGCAGACTGGCAGCTCTATGCAGACTGGCAGCTCCATGCAGACTGGCAGCTCCTTGCAAACTGGCAGCTCCTTGCAAACTGGCAGCTCTATGCAGACTGGCAGTTCTGAACAGGCGGGAGACTCCGGCAGCGCTGTAGAGAAGGAAGGCTCTAATAGCGCTAAACAGGCGGGAGACTCCGACAGCGCTGGAGAGGAGGAGGGCTCCGACAGCGCTGGACAGGCGAGGCGCACTGTAGGCCTGATGCGTGGTGCTGGCACTGGTGGTACTGGGCCGAGGACACGCACAGGAAGCCTGGTGCGGGGAGCTGCTACCGGAGGGCTGGGGTGTGGAGGTGGTACTGGAAAAACCGGACCGTGCAGGCGCACTGGAGCTCTTGAGCACCGAGCCTGCCCAACCTTACCTGGTTGAATGCTCACGGTCGCCCTGCCAGTGCGGCGAGGTGGAATAGCCCGCACTGGGCTATGCAGGCGAACCGGAGACACCGAGCGCAAGGCTGGTGCCATGTAAGCCGGCCCAAGGAGACGCACTGGGGACCAGCTGCGTAGAGCCGGCTTCATGGCATTAGGCTCGACGCTCAATCTAGCCCGGCCGACACGTGGAGCTGGAATATACCGCACCGGGCTATGCACCCGCACTGGAGACACCGTGCGCACCACTGCATAACACGGTGCCTGTCCGGTCTCTCTAGCCCCCCGGTAAGCACAGGGAGTCTGCCCAGGTCTCCTACCTGGCGTAGCCATACTCCCTGTTAGCCCCCCCCCAAGAAATTTTTGGGGCTGCCTCTCAGGCTTCCATCCGCTACGTCGTGCTGCCTCCTCATATCTGCGCCTCTCAGCTTTCGCCGCCTCCAGTTCTTCTTTGGGGCGGCGATATTCTCCTGGCTGAGCCCAGGGTCCTCTTCCTTCTAATTCGTCCTCCCATGTCCATACCTCCTCTTTGGGCTGCTCCTGTTGCCTCTTCTCCTGCTGCACCTTTGGGCGGCTACACTCCCCTGGTTTAGCCCAGGGTCCTCTCCCATCGAGGATTTCCTCCCATGTCCAGAAATCCTTATTGCGCGTCTCCTCGCGCTGCTCCTGCCTGTTGACACGCTGCTTGGTCCTTTTGTGGTGGGTGATTCTGTAACGGTTTTCTGTATGAGAAGGAGAGTCGGACCAAAATGCAGCGTGTAGATTTCGATCCATGTTTTAATGAACAAACGTAAAACACGAATCAATGCAAACACTACAAAATAAAGAACGTGATGACCGTAACGAAAACCTAAAACAGCCTATCTGGTGAAAAACACATAGACAGGAACAATCACCCACACCACACAGTGAAACCCAGGCTACCTAAATATGGTTCCCAATCAGAGACAATGACTAACACCTGCCTCTGATTGAGAACCATATCAGGCCAGACATAGAAATAGACAAACAAGACATCCAACATAGAATGCCCACCCAGTTCACGTCCTGACCAACACTAAAACAAGGAAAACACACACGAACGATGGTCAGAACGTGACACATATATTATTATATGATAATTATAATTTTTTAGTAGGATCCCATGACGTCAGCTAATCCAACACAGAACCAAAAAGACATTACAAATAATTACAATTGACATTAAGACAATGCTAACATTTACAAGTAGACATTACAGACACCTAAAATACCTAACAGGTAATAGATTTAACATTCAGGAAATGCTCTCTGGGATTAGCATCTATCGGTCCAGTCATTTGGTCGATCACATTAGATGTTCTATAGTATCTGTCCAGTCATTTGGTCGATCACATTAGATGTTCTATAGTATCTGTCCAGTCATTTGGTCGATCACATTAGATGTTCTATAGTATCTGTCCAGTCATTTGGTCGATCACATTAGATGTTCTATAGTATCTGTCCAGTCATTTGGTCGATCACATTAGATGTTCTATAGTATCTGTCCAGTCATTTGGTCGATCACATTAGATGTTCTATAGTATCTGTCCAGTCATTTGGTCGATCACATTAGATGTTCTATAGTATCTGTCCAGTCATTTGGTCGATCACATTAGATGTTCTATAGTATCTGTCCAGTCATTTGGTCAATCACATTAGATGTTCTATAGTATCTGTCCAGTCATTTGGTCAATCACATTAGATGTTCTATAGTATCTGTCCAGTCATTTGGTCAATCACATTAGATGTTCTATAGTATCTGTCCAGTCATTTGGTCGATCACATTAGATGTTCTATAGTATCTGTCCAGTCATTTGGTCAATCACATTAGATGTTCTATAGTATCTGTCCAGTCATTTGGTCAATCACATTAGATGTTCTATAGTATCTGTCCAGTCATTTGGTCGATCACATTAGATGTTCTATAGTATCTGTCCAGTCATTTGGTCGATCACATTAGATGTTCTATAGTATCTGTCCAGTCATTTGGTCGATCACATTAGATGTTCTATAGTATCTGTCCAGTCATTTGGTCGATCACATTAGATGTTCTATAGTATCTGTCCAGTCATTTGGTCGGTCACATTAGATGTTCTATAGTATCTGTCCAGTCATTTGGTCAATCACATTAGATGTTCTATAGTATCTGTCCAGTCATTTGGTCGATCACATTAGATGTTCTATAGTATCTGTCCAGTCATTTGGTCAATCACATTAGATGTTCTATAGTATCTGTCCAGTCATTTGGTCGATCACATTAGATGTTCTATAGTATCTGTCCAGTCATTTGGTCAATCACATTAGATGTTCTATAGTATCTGTCCAGTCATTTGGTCGATCACATTAGATGTTCTATAGTATCTGTCCAGTCATTTGGTCAATCACATTAGATGTTCTATAGTATCTGTCCAGTCATTTGGTCGATCACATTAGATGTTCTATAGTATCTGTCCAGTCATTTGGTCGATCACATTAGATGTTCTATAGTATCTGTCCAGTCATTTGGTCAATCACATTAGATGTTCTATAGTATCTGTCCAGTCATTTGGTCGATCACATTAGATGTTCTATAGTATCTGTCCAGTCATTTGGTCAATCACATTAGATGTTCTATAGTATCTGTCCAGTCATTTGGTCGATCACATTAGATGTTCTATAGTATCTGTCCAGTCATTTGGTCGATCACATTAGATGTTCTATAGTATCTGTCCAGTCATTTGGTCGATCACATTAGATGTTCTATAGTATCTGTCCAGTCATTTGGTCGATCACATTAGATGTTCTATAGTATCTGTCCAGTCATTTGGTCGATCACATTAGATGTTCTATAGTATCTGTCCAGTCATTTGGTCGATCACATTAGATGTTCTATAGTATCTGTCCAGTCATTTGGTCGATCACATTAGATGTTCTATAGTATCTGTCCAGTCATTTGGTCAATCACATTAGATGTTCTATAGTATCTGTCCAGTCATTTGGTCAATCACATTAGATGTTCTATAGTATCTGTCCAGTCATTTGGTCGATCACATTAGATGTTCTATAGTATCTGTCCAGTCATTTGGTCGATCACATTAGATGTTCTATAGTATCTGTCCAGTCATTTGGTCAATCACATTAGATGTTCTATAGTATCTGTCCAGTCATTTGGTCGATCACATTAGATGTTCTATAGTATCTGTCCAGTCATTTGGTCGATCACATTAGATGTTCTATAGTATCTGTCCAGTCATTTGGTCGATCACATTAGATGTTCTATAGTATCTGTCCAGTCATTTGGTCGATCACATTAGATGTTCTATAGTATCTGTCCAGTCATTTGGTCGATCACATTAGATGTTCTATAGTATCTGTCCAGTCATTTGGTCAATCACATTAGATGTTCTATAGTATCTGTCCAGTCATTTGGTCAATCACATTAGATGTTCTATAGTATCTGTCCAGTCATTTGGTCAATCACATTAGATGTTCTATAGTATCTGTCCAGTCATTTGGTCGATCACATTAGATGTTCTATAGTATCTGTCCAGTCATTTGGTCGATCACATTAGATGTTCTATAGTATCTGTCCAGTCATTTGGTCAATCACATTAGATGTTCTATAGTATCTGTCCAGTCATTTGGTCAATCACATTAGATGTTCTATAGTATCTGTCCAGTCATTTGGTCAATCACATTAGATGTTCTATAGTATCTGTCCAGTCATTTGGTCGATCACATTAGATGTTCTATAGTATCTGTCCAGTCATTTGGTCGATCACATTAGAAAATCTTAGACTTTTTTCTTGAAGGTGGATTTACTTTTTGCCTGAGATGTGATTTGGTAAAGAAATCCCTTCAGTGGTGGCTCTGTATAAAAACTGTCGATTTGAGGAGATATACATGTCAATGATTTTGGAAATAGTAATGATAGATGATAAATGACCATAATGAATAGATGGGGAGATTGAATTCTTTCTCTAGCCTGAACCAAAGTGCCAAAATAGTCACAGCAGCAAATCAAATCAAATGTGATTAGTCACATGTGCAGAAAACAACAGGTTACAAATGGTTACTTATGAGCCCCTAACCAACAATGCAGTTAAAAAAAATACAGATAAGAATAAGAAATAAAAGTAAGTGGACTAGTAAAAGTGGACTAGTAACCGGATGATTTCAAGTTCAAATCCCCGAGCTGACAAGGTACAAATCTGTCGTTCTGCCCCTGAACAGGCAGTTAACCCACCGTTCCTTGGCCGTCATTGAAAATAAGAATTTGTTCTTAACTGACTTGCCTAGTTAAATAAAGTTTAAATAAATAAATAAAGAGCAGCAGTAAAATAACAATAGCGAGACTATATACAGTGGGAGAACTGGTACAGAGACAATGTGCGAGGGCACAGGTTAGTTGAGGTAATACATTTAAACTCAGTTTTTAACATATCCGGATTTAATCTTAGTAAAATGCCATGTCTTAAGATATTTAGGATCACCACTTTATTTTAAGAATGTGAGTACATACACTCAATTAATATTTGGTAGCATTGCCTTTAAATTGGTGTTAGGGGGCGCTATTTTAATTTTTGGATGAAAAACGTTCCCGTTTTAAACAAGAAATTTTGTCACGAAAAGATGATCGACTATGCATATAATTGACAGCTTTGGAAAGAAAACACTCTGACGTTTCCAAAACTGCAAAGATATTGTCTGTGAGTGCCACAGAACTGATGTTACAGGCGAAACCCAGATAAAAATCCAACCAGGAAGTGCTGCATTTTTTGAAACCGCCTCATGCCAATGACTCCTAATATGGCTGTGAATGAGCTACGAATGAGCTTACATTTTCCACGTATTCCCCAAGGTGTCTACAGCATTGTGACGTCTTTTTACGCATTTCCATTGAAGAATAGCCACAAGGGAGCATATTTAGCAAGTGGTCACATGGTGTCTCCCGCAGAAAATCTTGCGTAAAAAACTGAGGTAGCCATTTTTCCAATCGCTTCTTATAAGAAACCAATTGCCTCGACGGATATATTATCGAATATATATGTTAAAAACACCTTGAGGATGGATCCTAAACAACGTTTGCCGTGTTTCTGTCGATATTATGGAGCTAATTTTGAAAAAAGTTTGGCGTTGTAGTGGTAGCATTTTCCGGTCGATTTCTCAGCCAAGCATGATGAACAAACGGGAGCTATTTCGCCTACAAGAACAATCGTTTTGGAAAAAAGGAACATTTGCTATCTAACTGGGAGTCTCCTGAGTGAAAACATCCGAAGTTCTTCAAAGGTAAATTATTTAATTTGGTTGCTTTTCTTATTTTCCTGAAAATGTTGCCTGCTGCCAGCAGAGCCTAGCATAGCATTATGCCATGATAAACTTACACAAATGCTTGTCTAGCGTTGGCTGTAATGCATATTTTGAAAATCTGAGATGACAGTGTGATTAACAAAAGGCTAAGCTTGTGTTTGAATATATGAATATTTAATTTGCGATTTTCATGAATAGGAAAAGTTTCTAGGGGTATTTATGTCCGCTGCGTTATGCTAATTCATTTGAGGCTATGATTACGCTCCCGGATCCGGGATTGCTAGTCGCAAGAAGTTTTAACTTGGGTCAAATGTTTCAGGTAGCCTTCCACAAGCTTCCCACAATAAGTTGGGTGAATTTTGGCCACTTCCTCCTGACAGACCTGGTGTAGCTGAGTCAGGTTTGTAGGCCTCCATGCTCAGACACGCTTTTTCAGTTCTGCCCTCAAAATTTCACTTTGTGATGGCCACCCCAATACCTTGACTTTGTTGCCATTTTGCCACAACTTTGGAAGTATAATTGGGGTCATTGTCCATTTTGAAGACCCATTTGCGACCAAGCTTTAACTTCCTGACTGATGTCTTGAGATGTTGCTTCAATATATCCACATAATGTTCCTACCTCATGATGCCATCTATTTGTGAAGTGCACCAGTCCCTCCTGCAGCAAAGCATCCCCACAACATGATGCTGCCACCCCTGTGCTTCACGGTTGGGATGGTGTTCTTCGGCTTGCAAGCCTCCCCCTTTTTCCTCAAAACATTACGATGGTAAATATGGCCAAACTGTTCTATTTTTGTTTCATCAGACCAGAGGACATTTCTCCAAAAAGTACGATCTTTGTCGCCATGCACAGTTGCAAACTGTAGTCTGGCATCTTTAGGGCAGTTTTGGAGCAGTGGATTCTTCCTTCGTGAGCAGGCTATCAGGTAATGTCAATATAGGACTCGTTTTACTGTGGATATAGATACGTTTGTGCCTGTTTCCTCCAGCATCTTCACAAGGTTATTTGCTGTTGTTCTGGGATTTATTTGCATGTTTCGCTCCACAGTACGTTCATCTCTAAGAGACAGAACGTGTCTCCTTCCTGGGCGGTATGACGGCTGCGTGGTCCCATGGTGTTTATATTTCCATACTATTGTTTGTACAGATGAACATGGGATCTTCAGGCATTTGGAAATTGCTCACAAGGATGAACCAGATTTGTGGAGGTCTACAATTTTTGGGCTGATTTCTTTTGATTTTCCCATGATGTCAAGCAAAGAGACACTGAGTTGGAAGGCAGGCCTAGAAACAAATCCACAGGTACACCTCCAATTGACTCAAATGATGTCAATTAGCCTATCAGAAGCTAATAAAGCAATGACATAATTCTCTGTAATTTTCCAAGCTGTTTATAGGCACAGTCAAGTTAGTGTATGTAAACTTCTTAACCACTGGAATTGTGATACAGTGAGTTATAAGTGAAATAATTTGTCTGTAAACAATTGTTGGAAAAAGTATTTGTGTCATGCACAAAGTAGATGTCCTAACCGACTTGCCAAATCTATAGTTTGTTTACAAGAAATTTGTGGAGTGGTTGAAAACGAGTTTTAATGACTCCAACCTAAGTGTATGTAAACTTCCGACTTCAACTGTATGTACATGTAGGTAAAGTTATTAAAGTGACTATGCATTATTGATAACAACAGAGGGTAGCAGTGGTGTAAAAGAGGGAGGGCAACGCAAATACTCTGGGTAGCCGTTTGATTAGGTGTTCAGGAGTTTTATGGCTTTGGCTAGAAGCTTTTTAGAAGCCTCTTGGACCTAGACTTGGCGCTACGGTACCGCTTGCCGTGCGCTAGCAGAGAGAACAGTCTATGACTTGGGTGGCTGGAGTCTTAGACATTTTTAGGGCCTTCTTCTGACACCACCTGGTATCGAGGTCCTTGGTGGCAGAAAGCTTGGCCCCAGTGATGTACTGGGCCGTATGCACTACCCTCTGTCGTGCCTTGCGGTCGGGGGCCAAGCAGTTGCTCTCGATGTGGCAGCTGTAGAACCTTTTGAGGATCTGAGGACCCATGCCAAATCTTTTCAGTCTTCTGAGGGGGAATAGGTTTTGTCGTTCCCTCTTCACGACTGTCTTGGTGTGCTTGGACCATGTTAGTTTGTTGGTGATGTGGACACCAAGGAACTTGAAGCTCTCAACCTGCTCTATTGCAGCGCCGTTGGTGAGAATGGGGGCGTGCTCGGTGCTCCTTTTCCTGTCTTGTCATTGTTGGTGATCAGGCCTAACACTGTTGTGTCATCAGCAGACTTAATGATGGTGTTGGAGTCGTGCCTTGTCCTGCAGTCATGAGTGAACAGGGAGTACAGGAGGGGACTGAGCACACACCCCTGAGGGGCACCTTTGTTGAGGATCAGCATGGCGGATGGGTTGTTACCTACCCTCACCATCTGGGGGCGGCACATCAGGATGTCTAGGATCCAGTTGCAGAGGGAGGTGTTTAGTCCCAAAGTCCTTAGCTTAGTGATGAGCTTTGAGGGAACTGTGGTGTTGAACACCGAGCTGTTGTCAGTGAATAGCATTTTCACGTAGGTGTTCCTTTTGTTCAGGTGTGAAGTGGCAGTGTGGAGTACAGTAAAGATTACATCATCAGTGGATCTGTTGGGGAGGTATGCAAATTGGAGTGGGTCTAGGGTTTCTGGGATAATGGTGTTGATGTGAGCCATCAGCAGCCTTTCAAAGCACTTCATGGCTACAGACATTTAGGCAAGTTACCTTGGGCACCCTCCACAGCAACACGCCAAAGACCCCACCATTTCTCCTTTACCCAAATCCAGATAGCTGATGTTCTGAAAGAGCTGCAAAATCTGGACCATTATAAATCAGCCGGGCTAGACAATCTGGACCCTCTCTTTCTAAAATTATCGGCCGAAATTGTTGCAACCCCTATTACTATCCTGTTCAACCTCTCTTTCGTATCGTCTGAGATTCCCAAAGATTGGAAAGCTGCCGCGGTCATCCCCCTCTTCAAAGGGGGTGACATTCTAGACCCAAACTGCTACAGACCTATATCTATCCTACCCTGTCTTTCTAAGGTCTTCGAAAGCCAAGTTAACAAACAGATTACTGACCATTTCGAATCCCATCATACCTTCTCCGCTATGCAATCTGGTTTCAGAGCTGGTCATGGGTGCACCTCAGCCACGCTCAACGTTCTAAATGACATCATAACCGCCATCAATAAGAGACATTACTGTGCAGCCGTATTCATCGACCTGGCCAAGGCTTTCGACTCTGTCAATCACAACATTCTTATTGGCAGACTCAACAGCCTTGGTTTCTCAAATGATTGCCTCGCCTGGTTTACCAACTACTTCTCTGATAGAGTTCAGTGTGTCAAATCGGAGGGCCTGTTGTCCGGACCTCTGACAGTCTCTATGGGTGTGCCACAGGGTTCAATTCTCGGGCCGACTCTCTTTTCTGAATGCATCAATGATGTTGCTCTTGCTGCTGGTGATTCTCTGATCCACCTCTACGCAGACGACACCATTCTGTATAATTCTGGCCCTTCTTTGGACACTGTGTTAACTAACCTCCAAAGAGCGTCAATGCCATACAACTCTCCTCCCGTGGCCTCCAACTCCTCTTAAACGCAAGCAAAACTAAATGCATGCTATTCAATTGATCACTACCCGCACCTGCTCGCCCGTCCAGCATCACTACTCTGGACGGCTCTGACTTAGAATACGTGGACAACTACAAATACCTGGGTGTCTGGTTAGACTGTAAACTCTCCTTCCAAACTCACATGTGTAACTCTGTGTTGTACTTGTTGTATTTGTCGAATTGCTACGCTTTATCTTGGCCAGGTCGCAGTTGCAAATGATAACTTGTTCTCAACTAGCCTACCTGGTTAAATAAAGGTGAAATAAATAAATAAAACAGGCGCTATGGTGGTCTGCGCAAATCACGTTGGTATTACAGACTCGAACAGGGAGAGGTTGAAAATGTCCGTGAAGACACTTGCCAGTTGGTAATATGTCTGGCCCTGCGGCCTTGTGAATGTTGACCTGTTTAAAGGTCTTACTCACATCTGCTGCGGAGAGCATGATCACATAGTCTTCAGGAACAGCTGATGCTCTCATGCATGTTTCAGTGTTATTTGCCTCAAAGCGAGCATAGAAGCTGTTTAGCTTGTCTGGTAGGCTCGTGTCACTGGACAGCTCTCGGCTGTGTTTCCTTTGTAGTCTGTAATGGTCTGCAAGCCCTGCCACATCCGACGAACATTCAGAGCCAGTGTAGTAGTAGCGCGAGCAGTGATGTCTAACCTGGTCTCATCCTGTTCCTCCATTATCGGTACCACATAGAGAGACGAGTTGTATAACGTGGTCTAAATGAGATCAGCTCAGAGCACCATGTGCTAGTTGGCCCCTAGTTGGAACAAGATCCCTTTCTCCTGATGGCTTTCACCCAGGTGAGACAACTAGCTTTGACAACAGGACTGTGTCTCTACTCCCTCTCGCTCAGTCTAAGGGTGTTAGGAAATACATTGTCTGTCACTTCAACGGAGACAATATTAGCTATGACATTACATTTGCCTGTAGAGGGAACATAGGAGAAGAATTAGATTTCTGTTTTAGATTTTTAGGAGAGAAGAAAGAAGTGTATGGCGAGTCTGTGATTAAACAAAAGCCTAGTTCATTTTTGATCAACTTTTGTTTTTAATACTGAACTGCAAGGTTGTGCTCGGACTGTTTGCCTGGAATCAATGTTCATTTTCTTTAATTTACCAACTCTGAGAAACAAAGCAGAACAAAGTATCCTAATCCTGAAAATACAGGTGAGATGTGTGTGACAAAAATAAGAAGACATTTCTCATGCAGATATTACTCGGCCTATAAATCATCCTCTACTGTACATCTATAGACTCAGCAGATTTATAGATCAACTCTCTCTAGCTTTGTTCAAAACACACTTAGAGATGTAAATTCAATGTGTTTGATTGACATGCTTGTAACTGCCAAAATAAAGGAAACACCAACACAAAGTGTCTTGATAGGGCTTTGAGCCACTAAGAGTCAGAACAGATTCAATGATCCTTGACATACAGTATGCTAAGCAAAAATCACAACATGTAAAGTGTTGATCCCATGTTTCTTGACCTGAAATAAAATATTCCAGAAATGTTCCACATGCACAAAAATCTTATTTCTCTCAAATTTGGTGTACAAATGTGTTTATCCCTGTTAGTGAGCATTTCTCCTTTGCCAAGATAATCCATCCACCCGACAGGTGTGGTATATCAAGAAACTGATTTAACAGAATGATCAGTACGTACAGTACCAGTCAAAAGTTTGGACACACCTACTCATTCAAGAGTTTTTCATTATTTTTGCTATTTTCTACATTGTAGAATAATAGTGAAGACATCAAAACTATAAAACATATGGAAATAAAACATATGGAATCATGTTGTAACCACATTTATTTTCAACAAATCAAAATCTATTTTTGAATGTAGATTCTTCAATGTAGCCACCCTTTGCCTTGATGCCAGCTTTTTAACCTCTTGGCATTCTCTCAACCAGCTTCATGAGGTAGTCTCCTGGAATGCATTTCAATTAACAGGTGTGCCTTGCTAAAAGGTAATTGTGAGCCAATCAGTTGTGTTGTGACAAAGTAGGGGTGGTATACAGAAGATAAACCTATTTGGTACCACCACTGTGGTAAGAACAGCTCAAATAAGCAAAGAGAAACTATAGTCCATCAAATCAAATCAAATCAAATTTATTCATATAGCCCTTCGTACATCAGCTGATATCTCAAAGTGCTGTACAGAAACCCAGCCTAAAACCCCAAACAGCAAGCAATGCAGGTGTAGAAGCACGGTGGCTAGGAAAAACTCCCTAGAAAGGCCAAAACCTAGGAAGAAACCTAGAGAGGAACCAGGCTATGTGGGGTGGCCAGTCCTCTTCTGGCTGTGCCGGGTGGAGATTATAACAGAACATGGCCAAGATGTTCAAATGTTCATAAATGAACAGCATGGTCGAATAATAATAAGGCAGAACAGTTGAAACTGGAGCAGCAGCACGGTCAGGTGGACTGGGGACAGCAAGGAGTCATCATGTCAGGTATTCCTGGGGCATGGTCCTAGGGCTCAGGTCCTCCGAGAGAGAGAAAGAAAGAGAGAATTAGAGAGAGCATATGTGGGATGGCCAGTCCTCTTCTGGCTGTGCCGGGTGGAGATTATAACAGAACATGGCCAAGATGTTCAAATGTTCATAAATGACCAGCATGGTCGAATAATAATAAGGCAGAACAGTTGAAACTGGAGCAGCAGCACGGTCAGGTGGACTGGGGACAGCAAGGAGTCATCATGTCAGGTAGTCCTGGGGCATGGTCCTAGGGCTCAGGTCCTCCGAGAGAGAGAAAGAAAGAGAGAAGGAGAGAATTAGAGAACGCACACTTAGATTCACACAGGACACTGAATAGGAAAGGAGAAGTACTCCAGATATAATAAACTGACCCTAGCCCCCCGGCACATAAACTACTGCAGCATAAATACTGGAGGCTGAGACAGGAGGGGTCAGGAGACACTGTGGCCCCATCCGAGGACACCCCCGGACAGGGCCAAACAGGAAGGATATAACCCCACCCACTTTGCCAAAGCACAGCCCCCACACCACTAGAGGGATATCTCTACATCATCACTTTAAGATATGAAGGTAAGTCAATGCGGAACATTTCAAGTACTTTGTAAGTTTCTACAAGTGCATTTGCAAAAACCATCAAGCTCTATGATGAAACGGGCTCTCATGAGATCCGCCACAGGAAAGGAAGACCCAGAGTTACCGCTGCTGCAGAGGATACGTTCATTAGAGTTACCAGCCCCAAAAATTGGCAATTAACTGCACCTCAGAATACACCTCACAGAGTTCAAGTAAAAGACACATCTCAACATTAACTGTTCAGAGGAGACTGCGTGAATCAGGCCTTCATGGTCGAATTGTTGCAAAGAAACCACTACTAAAGGACACCAATAATAAGAAGAGACTTGCTTGGGCCAAGAAACACGAACATTGGACATTAGACCGGTGGAAATCTGTCCTTTGGTCTGATTAGTCCAACCACTGTGTCTTTGTGAAACGCAGAGTAAGTGAACGGATTATCTCCGCATGTCTGGTTCTCACCGTGAAGCATGGAGGAGGAGGTGTGATAGTGTGGGGGCACTTTGCTGGTGGCATTGTCTGTGATTTATTGGCAGTCTCTATGGGGGTGTCACAGGGTTCAATTCTCCAGTCGACTCTTTTCTCTGTATATATCAATCATGTCTCTCTTGCTGCTGGTGATTCTCTTATCCGCCTCTACGCAGGCGGCACTGTATGCATCTGGCCCTTCTTTGGACACTGTGTAAACAAACCTCCAAATGAGCTTCAATGCCATACAACACTCCTTCCGTGGCCTCCAACTGCTTTTAAATGCTGGTAAAACTAAATGCATCCTCTTCAACCGATTGCTGCCCGCACCCACCCCCCCGACTAGCATCACTACACTGGACGGCTCTGACTTAGAATATGTGGACAACTACAAATACCTAGGTGTTTGGCTAGACTGCAAACTCTCCTTCCAGACTCACATTAAGCATCTCCAATACAAAATCTAGAATCGGCTTCTTATTTAACAACAAAGCCTCCTTCACTCATGCTGCCAAACATACCCATGACCTACTATCCTACCAATCCTCGACTTCGGCGAAGTCATTTACAAAATAGCTTCCAACATTCTACTCTGGATGTAGTCTAACAGAATGCCATCCGTTTTGGCACCAACGCCCCATATACTACCCATCACTGTGACCTGTATGCTCTCGTTGGCTGGCCCTCGCTTCGTGTTCATCGCCAAACCCACTGGCTCCAGGTCATCTATAAGTCTTTGCTGGGTAAAACCCTGCCTTATCTCAGCTCACTGGTCACCATAGCAACACCCACCCGTAGCATGCGCTCCAGCAGGTATAGCTCACTGGTCATCCCCAAAGCCAACTGTGGACCGATCACTGTACCTGTACACAGCAAATCTGTAAATAGCACACCCAACTACCTCATCCACATATTATTTATCTTCTTGCTCTTTTGCACCCCAGTATCTCTACTTGCACATCATCATCTGCACATCTATCACTCCAGTGTTAATGCTAAAATGCATTTTTTTTGCTTCTATGGCCTATTTATTGCCTTACCTCCCTAATCTTCTACATTTGCAGGCATTATACATATATTTTTATACTGTGTTATTGACTGTACGTTTGTTTATGTGTCACTCTGTGTTGTTGTTTTTGTCACACTGCTTTGTTTTATCTTGGCCAGGTCGCAGTTGAAAATGAGAACTTGTTCCTAAATGGCCTACCTGGTTAAATAAAGGTGTAATATATATATATATATACATATATATATACATATATATATATATATATATCTTTAAGGTACTGTACAGTGCACAAACTGTACTGTACTGTACTCTACTATGCTGTTGTGTATGTAATTGCACTGTACTGTATTGTCCTGTTGTGTACTGTACTAAACTGTATTGTACTTTGCTGTTCGGTACTGTACTGTACTTTGCTGTTGTGTACTGAACTGTTCTGTTGTGTTCTGAACTGTGCTGTGCTGTTGTTTACAGAATTGAACTGTGCTGTGCTGTTGTTTACTGAACTGTGCTTTGCTGTTCTTCACTGAACTGTACTGTACTGTGTTGTTGTGTACTGTACTGTGCTGTGCTGTTGTTTACTGAACTGTGCTTTGCTGTTCTTCACTGAACTGTACTGTACTGTGTTGTTGTGTACTGTACTGTGCTGTGCTGTTGTGCATGTAATTGTACTGTTCTGTACTGTGTTGTTGTGTACTGACCTGTACTGTGCTTGTGTACTGACCTGTATTGTGCTGTTGTGTACTGAACTGTACATAATGTCTTCATGGAAGGAGTTATAAGGAGTCAACTCCGGTGCATTTAATTATATTTGTTTTTCAGCTCTATGTTCTTTGGTCTTTTGTTGATTAACGTGGCATTAACTTTTTTACTACAATTTCAATCATTTGAATCAGATTAATCTGTTTTTTGGGGGGGGAAATGTCTAACTAGAGAAACTGTTTGGACAATATAGGAATCACAATGAATGTTATACTACTCATGCAGTAGATGCTTGATTTTGTAACTATTCATTCAACCTAGAGGTAATTTACTGGGGTCTCTTCACAACCTACTCCTTTTGTGATAATGTCAATATTTACTGGGGTCTGTTCATATTTTAACGCTTTGTGATAATGTTAATATTTACTGGGGTCTCTTCACAACCTTAACCTTTTGGGATAATGTCAATAGATTGATAGCATGAAGAACAAAGGCCTCATAACACGGATCATGGATGAAATGGGTTTGTGTTTGTGTGTGCGTCTGCCTGTATGCTTCTGTGTGTGTGTGTGTGTGTGTGTGTGTGTGTGTGTGTGTGTGTGTGTGTGTGTGTTTCTGTGAGCATGTGTGTCCTCGCAGGACGGGTCAATGTCACCGGATCATTAGATATAACATTCTTATCTACCAGATACTGCAGCTGTACTTGACACGGTGGACTATTGTCAAATGAATCAAGGTGTACAGTGTGTATTGGAATAAATAACCCCATTACTTCACGGAGTGATTGAGAGATTGCACCGGGAGACTCTACTGTATTAATAATTAAAAACAGTGATACTGTTGTCAACGTTCATAAATCAAATCTCAGAGTCATGAGGAGAAGGACAGAGAGGAAAGCAGCTCTCCTGTGAAATGTACACCCTCTACAACAGTCCCTTGTGTGGTGTGAATAACAAGTTACAATATGACCTTTCAGTTCGTGAAGTTAGCTATTTTCAGTTGCAAATCCTATTATTTTGGATGAGTACTCGCCAGTGTCAAGTTTAAAAGTAGAAATCCCAGGCTTATTCAGATTTTTGGACTATTGTGTGTGAAAACAGTCATCTTGGTGGGTGCTTATGTTTGTCCTATTTCACACATGTACAAGTGTGTATCAATTGGAAATTTTATTTTTTGTTACATATCCCAACTCCCCCTGAGACTGCCAGGATCTGCCATTATTTACAGAGACCATGGAGCAATCAGGGTTTTTTGGGGGATTGCAGGCATTACTCAAAACAGAATTAACTAAATGGAATATAATTATGCTAATGTTGCATAGAATTTACACCTGGCTGTTTCTGCTTTTCGTAAGCAACCCTATAATAACAAACATGACATTTCTAGAACCCAAATGAACTTGCTACACCTCTGCCAATCTAGCAAATAAATACATGTATTATGTAAGTGGGTGTGGAGACAGAAATATATAAAGTGTGTGTGTGTGTGTGTGTGTGTGTGTGTCCACTGTATTCAGGGCCCAATGGGACCCCAGTGATAAATTGTTGACAACCTGTTGTAATTACTGATCTAGGGGGGGGGGGGGGGGGGGGGGGGGGGGGGCTACTAAGCTAACATATGGAATTGTCTTATGACTGTCACACCATGGATCATTTAGCTATTTAATTTTGAATTTTAGGACCCTTTTAGGCATCTCCAAATAACTATGAAAAAAATATTTGAAAAAATATAGAATTAGGCCTTTAGTACTACAGCCCATAGAAACACATTAAATAATACATTCATCAAGGGCAAAACATGACAGTAAAAAATAATTCATAAGGAATACAGTTTTGAAGTGTCTCCTATATCTAGGAGAAATAAGAAAGCTCAGGACATACTGTTGAAGTTGGAAGTTCACATACACCTTGGCCAAATATATTTAAAATCAGTTTTCACAATTCCGGACATTTAATCAAATAAAAATACCATGTCTAAGGTCAGTTAGGATCACCACTTTATTTTAAGAATGTGAAATGTCAGAATAATAGTAGAGAGAATGATTATTTTCAGCTTTTATTTCTTTCCTCACATTCCCTGTGGATCAGAAGTTTACATATACTCAATTAATATTTGGTAGCATTGCCTTTAAATTGCTTAACTTGGGTCAAAAGTTTTGGGTAGCCTTCCACAAGCTTCCTACAATAAGTGGGTGAATTTTGGCCCATTCCGCCTGACAGAGCTGAGTCAAGTTTGTAGGCCTCCATGCTCACACACGCTTTTTCAGTTCTGCCCACAAATTTTGTATAGGATTGAGGTCAGGGCTTTGTGGCTTTGTGGGCTTTTATGTCGATATAGGACTTGTTTTCCTGTGGATTTTGATACTTTGTACCTGTTTCCTCCAGCATCTTCACAAGGTCCTTTGCTGTTGTTCTGGAATTGATTGCACTTTTTTCACCAAAATACGTTCATCTCTAGGAGACAGAACGCGTCTCCATCCTGAGCGGTATGATGGCTGTGTGGTCCCATGGTGTTTATACATGCATACTATTGTTTGTACAGATGAACGTGATACCTTCAGGCGTTTGGAAATTTCACCCAAGGATGAACCAGATTTGGGTTAGATTTCTTTAGGTCTTGGCTGATTTCTTTTGATTTTCCCATGATGTCAAGCAAAGAGGCCCTGAGTTTGAAGGTAGGCCTTGAATTACATCCACAGGTACACTGCCAATTGACTCAAATGATGAAAATTAGCCTATCAGAAGCTTCTAAAGCCATGACATAATTTTCTGGAATTTTCCAAACTGTTTAAAGGCACAGTCAACTTAATGTATGTAAACTTCTGACCCACTGGAATTGTGATACAGTGAATTATAAGTGAAATAATCTGTATGTAAATACTTGTGTTATGCACAAAGTAGATGTCCTAACCAACTTGCCAAAACTATAGTTTGTTAACAAGAAATTTGTGGAGTGGTTGAAAAATGAATTTTGATGACTCCAACCTAAGTGTATGTAAACTTCCGACTTCAACTGTATATACACCAACAAACTATTGTGATCCATACCCATCAAGAAAGTTGTGAAGAGGGCCAGACAATGCCTTTTCCCTCTCAGAAGCCTGAAAAGATTTGGCATGGGTCCCCAGATCCTCAAAACATTGTCCAGCTGCACCATTGAGAGCATCGTGACCAGTTGCATCACTGCCTGGTATGGTAACTGCTCGGCATCCGACCGTAAGGGTAGTGCGTACAGCACAGTACATCACTGGGGCCAAGCTTCCTGCCATCCAGGACCTATATACTAGACAGGGGCCGTATGCAGCCCGCAACCTCATTCAATACGTTCCTCGGAATCATGCTCAGCTCACATAAAGAATGTGCGATTGTAAAGTTTTGAAAAACGTATTTGTTATTCAAATTAAAAGCCCAATGAATACTTGCCTTTGTTTAATGATTTAACTCCCACCGCTTGTGGGACATTTATTTTGAAGGCACGTATAAATAACAACTGCACAAGGACAGACCGTTACTGACAGGCTGACACACGTCACGTTACCAAATAGCTAGAAATTGCGCAAAAAAATGTGTTTTTCAAAGATTTCAAAGAAAATGAAAGTAGACAATGAATGTAGAGTGTTCCAGCGAGAGTGGACATCAACATATGTTTATATTGAGGTATCAGGGAAAGCTGTGTGCTTAGTGTGCAAAGAGAGCATCGCTGTCTTGAAAGACTACAACTTGTCCGACACTTCCAGACGAAGCATGCAGAGAAATAAAGGAATATCTCTACAGAGCAGAGGGAAAGTACATCAAAAGAGTTGCTTTCTCAGTTGCAAAAGCAGCAAGGACTTTTCACAAAACTGCATTCAGCAAATGATGCAATTGCCATCTACGTACTGTCCCACAAAATTGCTAAACATAGCAAGCCATTTGCTGAGGGCGAATTCATTAAAGAATGTTTCATTCACCCTGCAGCAATACTTTGCCCTGACAAGAAAGAGCTGTTTGAAAATGTCTCCTTGTCAAGACGAAGAATAACACGTCGTGTTGAGGACATCGCAGAGAATAACATGTTGAGGACATCGCAGAGAATAACATGTTGAGGACATCGCAGAGAATAACATGTTGAGGACATCGCAGAGAATAACATGTTGAGGACATCGCAGAGAATAACATGTTGAGGACATCGCAGAGAATAACATGTTGAGGACAACGCAGATAATAACATGTTGAGGACATTGCAGAGAATAACATGTTGAGGACATCGCAGAGAATAACATGTTGAGGACAACGCAGAGAATAACATGTTGAGGACATCGCAGAGAATAACATGTTGAGGACATCGCAGAGAATAACATGTTGAGGACATCGCAGAGAATAACATGTTGAGGACAACGCAGAGAATAACATGTTGAGGACATCGCAGAGAATAACATGTTGAGGACATCGCAGAGAATATGGAACAACAAGGTAAAGGATTTCACCTATTTCTCCTTGGCCCTGGATGAGAGCAGTGATGCATGTGACACGGTGCTGTTGTTGATATTCTTACAAGGCATAACCACAGACTTTAAAATTACAGAGGAGCTTGCTTCAGTGCAGTCAATGAAGAGCTCAACCACAGGGAAAGATTTAATGGAGGAGTTTAATAAGTGTGTGGCAAAGCTGAGACTGAGTTTTGAAAAGTTATCTAGTGTGACCACTGATGGGTGCCCAAACTGGACAGGAAAAAACTTTGGCCTTTTGAAAAGGATACAAGATCAAGTAGCAGAGCTGAACCCAGATCAGAAAATGATTTTCCTGCATTGCATTATTAATCAGGAGGTGCTCTGTAAATGTGTTCTAAAAATGAGCCATGTTGTGGATACAGTCACTAAAGTGGTAAACTTCAGAAGAACAACATCTTTAAATCACAGGAAGTTTGTCTCACTGTTGGAAGAGAGAGTCGGGTCATGCAGATCTCCCCTACCACACAGACAGCTTGTCTCACTGTTGGAAGAGACAGAGTCGGGTCATGCAGATCTCCCCTACCACACAGACAGCTTGTCTCACTGTTGGAAGAGACAGAGTCGGGTCATGCAGATCTCCCCTACCACACAGACAGCTTGTCTCACTGTTGGAAGAGACAGAGTCGGGTCATGCAGATCTCCCCTACCACACAGACAGCTTGTCTCACTGTTGGAAGAGACAGAGTCGGGTCATGCAGAACTCCCCTACCACACAGACAGCTTGTCTCACTGTTGGAAGAGACATAGTCGGGTCATGCAGATCTCCCCTACCACACAGACAGCTTGTCTCACTGTTGGAAGAGACAGAGTCGGGTCATGCAGATCTCCCCTACCACACAGACAGCTTGTCTCACTGTTGGAAGAGACAGAGTCGGGTCATGCAGATCTCCCCTACCACACAAATGTGAGATGGCTGAGTTTGGGGAAGGTGCTTAAAAGGGTGTGGGACCTGAAGTTGGAGATTGCAGAGTTTTTGCAAATGAAAGGAAAATATGTGGATTTCCCTCAACTGCAAGATAAAGAATGGTTGGCTGATTTTACCATCACCGTGAACATTATGGCCCTCATGAATGAACTGAATTCCAAACTACAAGGGAAGGGTCTTTTTTCACATCAGATGTATAGCCTTGTTGGTTTCCTTATCATGTAATTTGGTTCCCACTGACCTGCAACTTGAGTTTATCGATCTTCAGTCTGATGCATTGATTGGAGAATTATTCAAAACAATGTCACTGAGGAGGTTCTATGCATCTCTCGATGAACAAAACTTTCCATGCTCAGACGATGTCTGTACTGTTTGGGTCAACCTATGTATGTGAACAGACATTTTCAGTGATGAAATATAACAAGTCAAGGCACAGATCATCTCTTACTGATTCTCACTTCTCAGCAATCCTGCGCATAGCGAGGTCATAAAACTATACCTGACTTCACTGCTCTAGTCAATGCCCATGAGAGACTTCACTCCACACACTGATTGAGTAGTTTACATTTAATGTTGAGCTCTCTTTCTTTCTTGTGTTTTTGTGCATGACTGTTAACAAGAGTTCTCTCCATGGTGCTGAATGCACAGTGTACTTTTCCCTTTGAGTGTTTAATAATGAAAATGCCTACCATGGATGTGGTTTATTTCGGTGCAAAATAAGTAGCATATCTGGACGTGATTTACAGTAGATATATTTGTCTACAAAGTCATACACATGATGTATAATCCTGCAATATGATTGTGGCCCACGATGGCAAAAATATATTTTAATGTGGCCCTCCTTGGAAAATAATTGCCCAGGCCTTTACTATTTCTGTTCTCCCTGCTACAGCACGGCAAGCGGTACCGGAGCAGGTCCAAAAGGATCCTTAACAGCTTCTGCCCCCAAGCCATAAAACTGTTGAACAATGAATCAAATGGCCACCCAGACTATTTACATTGACACCCCCTCCCCATTGTTTTTATACTGCTGCTACTCTCTGTTTATTATCGATGCATAGTCACTTTACCTCTACCTAAGTGTACAAATGACCTCGACTAACCTGTACCCCCACATATTGACTTGGTACCGGTACTAACTGCATATAGCCTTGTTATTTTATTGTGTTCTTTTTTATTACATTTTTAATTTAGTTTATTTTGTAAATATTTTCTTAACTCTATTTCTTGAACTGCATTGTTGGTTAAGGGCTTGTAAGTAAGCATTTCACGGTAAGGTCTACTACACCTGTTGTATTCGGCGCATGTGAAAAATATAATTTGATTTGATTTGGAATGCCAAGCGTTACGTCTGGAGGAAACCTGACACCATCCCTATAGTGAAGCATGGTGGTGGCAGCATCATGCTGTGGGGATGTTTTCAATGGCAGGGATTGGGAGACTAGTCAGGATCGAGGGAAAGATGAACAGAGCAAAGTACAGGGAGGTCCTTGATGAAAACTTGCTCCAGAGCGCTCAGAACCTCAGACTGGGGCGAATGTTTACCTTCCAACAGGACAACAACCCTAAGCACACAGCCAAGACAATGTCTCTGAATGTCCATGAGTTGCCCAGTCAGAGCCCGTACTTGAACCCGATCGAACATCTTTGGAGAGACTTGAAAATTGCTGTGCAGCAACGCTCCCCATCCAACCTGACAGAGCTCAAATCAAATCAAATGTTATTGGTCACATACACATGGTTAGCAGATGTTAATGCGAGTGTAGCGAAATGCTTGTGCTTCTAGTTCCAACAGTACAGTAATATCTAACAATTTCACAACAAATACCTTATACACACAAGTGTAAAGGGATGAATAATAATATGTACATATTAATATATGGATGAGCGATGGCCGTGCGGCATAGGCAAGATGCAGTAGAAAGTGTCATTGTTTAAAGTGACTAGTGATACATTTATTACATCCAATTATTAATTATTAAAGTGGCTATAGATTTGAGTCAGTATGTTGGCAGCAGCCACTCAATGTTAGTGATGGCTGTTTAACAGGCTGATGGCCTTGAGATAGAAGCTGTTTTTCAGTCTCTCGGTCCCAGCTTTGATGCACCTGTACTGATAGCGGGGTGAACAGGCAGTGGCTCGGGTAGTTATTGCACTTGATGATCTTTTTCGCCTTCCTGTGACATCGGGTGATGTAGGTGTCCTGGAGGGCAGGTAGTTTGCCCCCGGTGAGGCGTTGTGCAGACCGCACCACCCTCTCGAGAGCCTTACAGTTGTGGGCAGAGCAGTTGCCATACCAGGTGGTGATACAGCCCGACAGGATGCTCTCAATTGTGCATCTGTAAAAGTGCTTGAGAGGATCTGCAGAGAAGAATGGGAGAAACTCCCCAAATACATGTGAATCGAGGCTGTAATAGCTGCCAAAGGTGCTTCAGCAAAGTACTGAGTAAAGGGTCTGAATACTTATGGAAATGTCTATTTCAGTTTTTATTTTATTTAAAAGTTTCTTTATCATTATGGGCTATTGTGTGTAGATTGATGAGGGTGAAAAACGATTTAATACATTTTGAAATAAGGCTGTAATGTAACAAAGTGTGGAAAAAGTCAAGGGTTCTGAATACTTTTCGAATGCACTGCATATCTCTAGCTTAAACTGGGAGATTTTGATGGGGATTGTTTTATTATGTTACTTAGTTTGACGCATGGGTGAGTCAACATAATCTCAAGGATTTACACTACGATGCCCAGAAGCTGCTGGTTTTCTGTTCTACCTGCTAGTTAATTGCACACACCTGGTGTCCCATATCTAAATCAGTCCCTGATTAGAGGAGAACAATGAAAAAAATGCAGTGGAACCGGCTTCGAGATCCAGAGTTGAGTTTATCATGTGTTTGCTAGAGCAGTGTTTCTTAATCCTAGTCCTGGGGACCACAAGGGGTTCATCACATTTTTGTTTTTTGCCCTAGCACTACACACCTGATTCAAATAATCTAAGGCTTGATGATGAGTTGAGTATTTGAATCGGATGTGTAATGCTAGGGCCAAAACAAAAATGTGGGGTCCCCAGGACCAGGATTGGGAAACACTGCGTTATCTCACACTGTCATCTCTGGTTATCTTAAAGCAAGATGGAAAATATTGTATTTTTATTCTATTCCATTGAATGGGCTGAACTTGCTCAACAAATGTCATCTTTTGTACTTACTTAAAAAAATACGCACAATAATAACCTGAGAGTGTTTCACAGCCAGGGTCTAAATATACTTGCACTTTAAAGAGCAGTAAAGGTGATTACTTTCTTCCAAAGGGTCTTATTATACCTCATAACCCTGCATGAGAACAGTGCTCCAGATGCATTTTAAACATGACTAGGGATAGTTATTTATGTTGCAGTGCCTCAGTCAGTCACCTCCTCAGAGGCTGCAGTCTATCCCAGTTTCCATAACAAACCTCCAATCAGTCATTCATTACTGTCAGAGGAACCCAGGTGTGTCCACGCCCATCCAATCCATTCCTTTAATTAATTCATTTAAAACCCAGGACTTGTGGGTAATCAGCTGACAACTGCAGCCCCTCAAATGGTGTTGTTTTATACCTCTGCTTCTGTTCTAGGAAAGCTGCTGTGCATCATTTATTGGAAAGGCTTCAACAGGTAAGTGGCAAGTGGACTCTCTGTAGCACTTTGTAGTTTAGGATGGGGAGAGTTTAGTTTTGTGAGACACATTATCGGTTTGTCTCTGTAGAGTAGACGCTCAGTGACAACTACCCCAGGGTAGAAACTGAAAAGGGAGCAGAGGTGTTAGAAAGATATGCTAAAACAGTGGAAGTGAGAAAAATGCTTTTTAAATACCCCTCTGGCTCATTAGCTGCAGCATCAGCTCTATAGTTACATGTTACATTTACCTGTAGAATAGGCATCTCCACTTACAAAAGATACAGACCTTTAAAAGAAGATATGGGGTTATAGGTCAAGCTAGACCAAATGGTATATACTGTAGGTGTTATTGCATAAGGTATTATTATTTAACTCTCTGCAAACTGGAAACGATTTATCCGGAGGCTGCATTCATTGTAGCTGGGGATTTTAACAAGGCTAATCTGAAAACAAGACTCCCTAAATTTTATCAGCATATCGATTGCGCAACCAGGGGTGGAAAGACCTTGGATCATTGTTACTCTAACTTCCGCGACGCATATAAGGCCCTGCCCCGCCCCCCTTTCGGAAAAGCTGACCACGACTCCATTTTGTTGATCCCTGCCTACAGACAGAAACTAAAACAAGAGGCTCCCACGCTGAGGTCTGTCCAACGCTGGTCCGACCAAGCTGACTCCACACTCCAAGACTGCTTCCATCACGTGGACTGGGAGATGTTTCGTATTGCGTCAGATAACAACATTGACGAATACGCTGATTCGGTGTGCGAGTTCATTAGAACGTGCGTTGAAGATGTCGTTCCCATAGCAACGATTAAAACATTCCCTAACCAGAAACCGTGGATTGATGGCAGCATTCGTGTGAAACTGAAAGTGCGAACCACTGCTTTTAATCAGGGCAAGGTGTCTGGTAACATGACCGAATACAAACAGTGCAGCTATTCCCTCCGCAAGGCTATCAAACAAGCTAAGCGCCAGTACAGAGACAAAGTAGAATCTCAATTCAACGGCTCAGACACAAGAGGCATGTGGCAGGGTCTACAGTCAATCACGGACTACAGGAAGAAATCCAGCCCAGTCACGGACCAGGATGTCTTGCTCCCAGGCAGACTAAATAACTTTTTTTGCCCGCTTTGAGGACAATACAGTGCCACTGACACGGCCTGCAACGAAAACATGCGGTCTCTCCTTCACTGCAGCCGAGGTGAGTAAGACATTTAAATGTGTTAACCCTCGCAAGGCTGCAGGCCCAGACGGCATCCCCAGCCGCGCCCTCAGAGCATGCGCAGACCAGCTGGCCGGTGTGTTTACGGACATATTCAATCAATCCCTATACCAGTCTGCTGTTCCCACATGCTTCAAGAGGGCCACCATTGTTCCTGTTCCCAAGAAAGCTAAGGTAACTGAGCTAAACGACTACCGCCCCGTAGCACTCACATCCGTCATCATGAAGTGCTTTGAGAGACTAGTCAAGGACCATATCACCTCCACCCTACCTGACACCCTAGACCCACTCCAATTTGCTTACCGCCCAAATAGGTCCACAGACGATGCAATCTCAACCACACTGCACACTGCCCTAACCCATCTGGACAAGAGGAATACCTATGTGAGAATGCTGTTCATCGACTACAGCTCGGCATTCAACATCATAGTACCCTCCAAGCTTGTCATCAAGCTCGAGACCCTGGGTCTCGACCCCGCCCTGTGCAACTGGGTACTGGACTTCCTGACGGGCCGCCCCCAGGTGGTGAGGGTAGGCAACAACATCTCCTCCCCGCTGATCCTCAACACTGGGGCCCCACAAGGGTGCGTTCTGAGTCCTCTCCTGTACTCCCTGTTCACCCACGACTGCGTGGCCACGCACGCCTCCAACTCAATCATCAAGTTTGCGGACGACACAACAGTGGTAGGCTTGATTACCAACAACGACGAGACGGCCTACAGGGAGGAGGTGAGGGCCCTCGGAGTGTGGTGTCAGGAAAATAACCTCACACTCAACGTCAACAAAACTAAGGAGATGATTGTGGACTTCAGGAAACAGCAGAGGGAACACCCCCCTATCCACATCGATGGAACAGTAGTGGAGAGGGTAGCAAGTTTTAAGTTCCTCGGCATACACATCACAGACAAACTGAATTGGTCCACTCACACAGACAGCATCGTGAAGAAGGCGCAGCAGCGCCTCTTCAACCTCAGGAGGCTGAAGAAATTTGGCTTGTCACCAAAAGCACTCACAAACTTCTACAGATGCACAATCGAGAGCATCCTGGCGGGCTGTATCACCGCCTGGTATGGCAACTGCACCGCCCTCAACCGTAAGGCTCTCCAGAGGGTAGTGAGGTCTGCACAACGCATCACCGGGGGCAAACTACCTGCCCTCCAGGACACCTACACCACCCGATGTCACAGGAAGGCCATAAAGATCATCAAGGACATCAACCACCCGAGCCACTGCCTGTTCACCCCGCTATCATCCAGAAGGCGAGGTCAGTACAGGTGCATCAAAGCTGGGACCGAGAGACTGAAAAACAGCTTCTATCTCAAGGCCATCAGACTGTTAAACAGCCACCACTAACACTGAGTGGCTGCTGCCAACACACTGACACTGACTCAACTCCAGCCACTTTAATAATGGGAATTGATGGGAAATGATGTAAATATATCACTAGCCACTTTAAACAATGCTACCTTATATAATGTTACTTACCCTACATTATTCATATCATATGCATACGTATATACTGTACTCTATATCATCGACTGTATCCTTATGTAATACATGTATCACTAGACACTTTATACTATACTATGCCACTTTGTTTACATACTCATCTCATTTGTACATACTGTACTCGATACCATCTACTGTATCTTGCCTATGCTGCTCTGTACCATCACTCATTCATATATCCTTATGTACATATTCTTTATCCCCTTACACTGTGTACAAGACAGTAGTTTTTGAATTGTTAGTTAGATTACTTGTTATTACTGCATTGTCGGAACTAGAAGCACAAGCATTTCGCTACACTCGCATTAACATCTGCTAACCATGTGTATGTGACAAATAAAATTTGATTTGATTTGATTTGAAGGTATCCTAGTGGTTAAGAGCGTTGGGCCAGTAATCTAAAGGTCGCTGGTTTGAATCCCTGAACCGACTAGGTGAAAAATCAGTTCATGTGCCCTTGAGCAAGACACTTAACAGTAATTACTCTGGATAAAAGCATCTGTAAAATAACACATTTTAAAATTGTACTAACATATATCACACAAATTAAAAATAGAATATGATTTGAATATGAAATATAGACATCTCAGGATGTTATTCAAACTCGCAGAGAGAGACAGTTTGGCTAAAATACATGATTTATATGCTGAGGAAGTTCGACCATTAAAGGAAGGGAGGCTCTCTTCTCTCCTCAACCCATTTCCATTGTTGACCTCACACAGGCCACAACAGGCAAGACCATAATGTAAGAAAGGACCCAACCGTAAGGCGTGACATAAATGATTAATGTGTTAATATTTTATATTTGCTTCAAATTATAAACATTTGAGTTCACGCCTTGCGGTCGGAGTACAGTCTGTATGAAAGACATTGACTTCTAAAATGGAGAGAGGGACTGATTAGAATCATGTATAGGACTAGAACCATGTACAGTATAGGACTATAACTAGTAAGACATTGGAAACATCAAGTGTGTCATGGCTGCTCCCACTCCCCCCCCCCCTCACTGGTGCTCAAGGGCGCCGGGCTACCCGTCTTTACACGCACCTGTCACCATTATAACGCGCAGCAGCGCTCATTGGACTTACCTGAACTCCTTCACGTGGTTGATTGCAACTGTACATTTGTCTGTTCCTCGGTGGTGTTCCCTGTGTCCGCATTAATTGTTGTGTTCCTGTCCAGACGCTGTTCTTGTTCCGTTTCATGTCCATCAGCTATTAAACCCTCCCTCCCTGTACCCACTTCTCATCTCCTGTGTTGATCCTTTCAAGGGGCTGCTCCTACCACTACCATCTATAGAATTCTCACAACAGAGGAATGCCAAGTAATGCTGTCGAGTAATTAAACCAATGAACAGGCTAATCAGTGGACCCCATTACCCTGTAATAATTACCAACTGGTCTAATGTTCATGCTGACCTTGGTCACACACACCCACGTACATACAGACATACATAATACACTGATATAGATAGATATATGTTTACATTAGTGTTGGCGTTATTACCCTTGTATAGAGACAACATGATCCATTAATCAGAGCCCTTCAGCAGTAATTGAAATGTGTGGAATAAAAAATGAGGGAGGAAGTCAATGAAACATATGCCTGATCAACACTGACTTTAAAGCCTGTCCATATTACAAAAACCAGTGCAATATTAACTCCACTTAATGAATTCCATTTAAGTCACACAGAGCAATCAACCTATACACATATAAGCTAGTTGAGAAAAAGTTCTGATTTACAACTGCGACCTGGCCAAGATAAAGCAAAGCAGTGCGACAGAAACAACAGAGTTACACATGGAATAAACAATTCTACAGTTAATAACACAATAGAAAAAAATGCCTGTCTATAAACAGTGTGTGAAAATGGCATGAGGAGGTATGGTAAAATAGGCCATAGTAGCAAAGTAATTACAATTTAACAGATTAACACTGGAGTGATAGATGAGCAGATGATGATGAGCAGATGATGGTGTGTAAGTAGTGATACTGGTGTGCAAAAGAGCAGCAAAGTAAATAAAAACAATATAGGGATAAGGTAGGTAGATTGGTTGTGCTATTTACAGATAGACTATGTACAGCTGCAGCAATTGGTTAGCTGCTCAGATAGCTGATGTTTAAAGTTAATCAGGGAAATGTAAGCCTCCAGCTTCAGCGATTTTTGCAATTTGTTCCAGTCACTGGCAACAGAAAACTGGAAGGAAAGGCAGCCAAAGGAGGTGTTGGATTTGGGGATGACCAGTAAGATAAACTTGCTGGAGCATGTGCTATGGGTGGGTGTTGTTATCGTGACTAGTGAGCTGAAGGCGGAGCTTTGCCTAGCATAGACTTATAGATGACCTTGAGCCAGTGAGTCTGGCAACGAAGATCCAGTGAAGATCCAGTCGACTAGAGCATACAGGTCGCAATGGTGGGTGGTATAAGGGGCTTTGGTAACAAAACGGAAGGCACTGTGATAGACTGCATCCAATTTGTTGAGTATTGGAAGCTATTTTGTAGATGACATGGCCCGAAGTCGAGGTTGTAGTTGGGTATGGAAATGTTGTAGTTGGGTATGGAAATCTCAGAATTTTTGCTGGCCTTCCTAGGCCAGGATTCAGACAAGGCAAGGACATCAGGATTGGCGGAGTGTGCTAAAGCAGTGAGTAAAACAAACTTAGGGAGGAGGCTTCTGATGTTAACATGCATGAAACCAAGGCTTTTCGATTACAGAAGTCAACAAATGAGAGTGCCTCTACATCACCCGAGGAGGAGTAGGATGAGGGTACGGCTAAAGGCTAAAGCAAAACTGGTCGTCTAGTGCGTTAGGGACAGAGAATAAAAGGAGCATATTTCTGGGCGTGGTAGAATAGATTCAGGGCATAATGTGCAGACAGGGGTATGGTGGGGTGAGGGTACAGTGGAGGTAAGCCCAGGCACTGAGTGATGATAAGAGAGGTTGCATCTCTGGACATGCTGGTTATAATGGGTGAGGTCACCGCATGTGTGGCAGGTGTGACAAAGGAGGTATCTAAGGCATGTACAGTGGGACTAGGGGTGCCGCAGTAAACTAAAACAAGGATAATTATCCTAAACAACAGTATACAAGGCATATTGACATTTGAGAGAAACCTAAAGCGAGGCATAAAGCAATCACAGATGTTGATTAGGAGAGCTAGCTAAGTCAACAACGGGTAAGACAACAACAGTTAATCAGCTAAGTCAACAACAACAGGTAAAATGGCGATGAATGGGCAGAGAGGGTCGGTTATCTACACACAGGGCCTGAATTCGGGGCCAGGGCCAATAGATAAACAAAGGTAAACAAAGTGGAGTACCGTGATTAAATGAACAGTCCAGCAGGCATCAGCTATGTAGCCAAGTGATCAGAGGGTCCAGTGTACAGCAATAGAAGCCGCTAGGCAGTAGTTACTACGCTAGCAAGCGGGAGACACTGCGTTTAAAGTTAGCTGTCCTTGTTAGGTAGAAGCGTCTGCTCCGTCGTCCGGCAAAGGCCGGTTGAAGGCACAGCTGATGGAATTACGTCTGCGGACCAGTCGTGGTGGTTCGGCGGGGCGCCGTGTCGACGAAGGGACCGGGCCAGATGGCGAAAGAGGTATTGTAGTTGTGGTCATTTCGTTTGCTAGCCGGGAGATGCGCCTAGCTCAGGGCTAGCTTCAGGGCTGGGTCACTCAGTGGCAGCTAGCTAGCAGTGATGATCAATGATCCAGGGTTTACGGCAGGAATCTGGCGTTGTAGTGGAGACAGTCCGAGGCTGTCTCCACCAGGCTAAAAAAAACGGCTGGTGCCTGAGCAGAGGGTAAAGGCCGCTAGCAGTGGCTAACAATGACAAATGGCTAGTAACTTAGCTAATTAGCTGGCTACCTTCTAATGAAAGTTTAGGCTATAGGGTCTAAAAGAATAGTGGATCCGTGTCACATTGAGTGAGGCGGGTTACCGGAAGGTATATTTAATTATAAAATGGAAAAAGAGATTGAAAAATAAATTGGAATATATACAAAAGAGACGAAAAAAATACAAAAAGTAAACGAGAGGTCAACAAACCACGTCTGCACTGCTACGCCATCTTGGATTCACAACATGGCTATAGAGAGGATCTTTCCCTTTTAACAGATGACGTGTTGGATGAAGAGTCAGCAGCTCCATTCTCCTAGCGACATATAGAGGCCTCTGCTTCTCTCTGCAGCTCAATACATTAATCAAAGACATTGATTGAATTCCACTCTCCTGGCCCCTCGAGGGCCCCAGGGCTCAAATCACTGACTGAAAGGTAACTTCCTCAACAAGAAGCACTTGTTCAAGTTACCAGGAGCTTCATTAAATGGTGATCTGATCTCTCAAAGGAGAGCCAGGTCAAGTTGAAAATACATGGTAGAGAGGAGGAGGAGTGTTGGAGAGAGTGTGGGAGGAAGAGAGAAAGAGGGTAAGGGGAGAGAGAAGGGGGTGAAGGGAGAGATAAGGTGTATGTACTGTACAGGGCATGGTGAGTTTGAGGACAGAAAACGTGAACAGCAAGTAGGGAAGTGCTGGAGAGCTGTTTGATCAAGGCCAATGACAGTCCATAGGTTTACATTGTAATATTGATTCAAAGCATCATCTTCATATGACTCACATTGACCTCTAAACATTGCAACCCCATTATCCCAGTCAGACATTAATTTAAATTCCCCCTATCACTGAGAAACACTTCCCAATAATGCACCTGCTTGTATTTATTTCTTGGTGAGAGATCTATTGTTACGTAAAAGTCACAGGCCGCTCCCTTTCTCTGTTTGTCTTAGTGGCTGTGTGTGCTTTTGACCTTGACTGTATAACATACTGTGCCTTGACCCCTTGACTTTTCCCACATTTTCTGACGTTACAGCCTTACTCAAAAATGGATTAAAAATAATAATAACAAAAGAAAATGGCAATCTACACACAATGCCCCATAATGACAAAGCAGAAACAAGTGTTTAGCAATTTTTGCAAATGTATTTGTAAGGACCAACGCCGGAGATGAGAAGCAGGTACAGGGAGTCAAACATTTAACAGACAGATAATGGGAGGTAATGACAGAGGTGATTGAGTCCAGACGAGTCAAATCATCGCTGATGCGCTTGACAGCAGTGTGTTTGTCTTTTGTTGTGACTTAGATGAAGATTAAATTGTATGACCAATTTATGCAGGAGTCCAGGTAATTCCAAAGGGTTCACATACTTTGTCTTGCCACTTTGTCATCTCTTTATGAGTATAATATTATGCATGTTGTCACGATCTTCGTATTGAGGAGACCAAAGCACAGCGTGATGTGAATACATATTTTTAATGAAAGACGAAAAACACGAAGTACACTAACCAAAGAAACAAACTAACAAGACGAACGTTACTGCTATCAAAACACTGTGCTAACGTGCAACATAACATAGACAATAACCCACGAAATACCCAAAGAAGATGGCTGCCTAAATATGGTTCCCAATCAGAGACAACGATAAACACCTGCCTCTAATTGAGAACCAATCTAGGCAACCATTGACATGAGCTGCCAGAGCCGCTCTACCTCAGTCTTGGCCCACTTAGGTGGCGCCTCTGGAACGGGGACACTCTCAGCGGACCCCGGACTGAAGAACATCGTAGTGGGCGTCACTGGACTGAGGAGCGGCTCTGGCAGCTCCGGACAGGAGGGAGATTCCAGCATTGCCGGCGTGACAGGCGGCATCGGCAGCTCCTGGTTGGCTGATGGCTCTGGCAGCTCCTGGCTGGCTGACGGCTCTGGCAGGTCCGGGGCTGGCTGACGGCTCTGGCGGCTCCGGGGCTGGCTGACGGCTCTGGCGGCTCCGGACAGGAGGGAGACTCTGGCGGCTCAGGACAGGAGGGAGACTCTGGCGGCTCAGGACAGGAGGGAGACTCTGGCGGCTCAGGACAGGAGGGAGACTCTGGCGGCTCAGGACAGGAGGGAGACTCTGGCAGCTCAGGACAGGCGGGAGACTCTGGCGGCACAGGACAGGAGGGAGACTCTGGCGGATCCTGACTGTGACCCGTCGTGGTAGGTTCCGGACTGCGACCCGTTGTGGAGCCTCCGGACTGCGACCCATTGTGGTAGGTTCCGGACTGTGACCCGACGTAGGAGGTTCCGGTCTGCGGTCCGTCGTAGGAGGTTCCGGTCTACGGCCCGTCGTAGGAGGTTACGGTCTGCGGCCCGTCATAGGAGGTTCCGGTCTGCGGCCCGTCGTAGCAGGTTCCGGTCTGTGGACTGTTGCCGGATGCTCTGGACTGGGTACTGTTGCCGGACGCTCTGGACTGGGTACTGTTGCCGGACGCTCTGGACTGGGTACTGTTGCCGGACGCTCTGGACTGGGTACTGTTGCCGGACGCTCTGGACTGGGTACTGTTGCCGGACGCTCTGGACTGGCGAGGCGCACTGTAGGCCTGGTGCGTGGTGCCGGCACTGGTGGTACTGGGCCAAGGACACGCACCTCAGGGCGGGTGTGGGGAGAAGGAACAGGGCGCACTATAGGCCTGGTGTGTGGTGCCGGCACTGGTGGTACCGGGCTGGGGACACGCACCTCAAGGTGAGTGCGAGGAGCGGGAACAGGGAGTACTGGATCCTGGAGGCTCACTGGTGGCCTGATATGTGTTGCCGGCACTGGTGGTACCGGGCTGGAGACACGCACCTCGGGGCGAGTGCGGGGAGGAGGAACAGGGCGTAGAGGGCTCTGGAGACGCACAGGAAGCCTGGTGCGTGGTATTGGCACTGGTGGTACTGGGCTGGGGACACACGCACCTCAGGGCGAGTGCGGGGAGCAGGCACAGGACGTACTGGGCTGTGGAGGCGTACTGGAGGTCTGGAGTGTAAAGCTGACACAACCCGTCCTGGCTGGATGCTCATTCTAGCCTAATGCGAGGAGCTGGAATATAGCGCACTGGGCTAGAAATGCGCACTGGAGACACCGTGCGCATCTCTGCATAACACGGTGCCTGACCAGTTACATGCTCCCCACGGAAAGCACGAGGAATTGGCTCAGGTCTCCTTCCTGACTTAGCCAATCTCTTCGTGTCCCGCCCCCCCAAAAATTATTGGGGCTGCCTCTCGGGCTTCCATGCTAGCCGTGTACCCTTATATCTTAGCCGTTCCTCCATTCTCCTGTATCCCTCCTCGCACTGTTCCAAAGAATCCCATGCAGGCTCTGGCACTCTCCCTGGATCGATCGACCAACTCTCAATCTCCTCCCAGGTTGTTACCCATTCGTCCTTCTCCCGGGTCCATTTCTCCATTAAGCGCTGTTCCTCCCAATCACGCTGCTTGGTCCTTTTAAGTTGGGTTATTCTGTCACGATCGTTGCAGCGTGATGTGAATACATCTTTTTAATGAAAGACGAAAGCACAAAGCACACTAACCAAACAAACAAACTAACAAGACAAACGTGACTGCTATCAAAACACTGTGCTAACGTGCAACATAACATAGACAATGACCCACGAAATACCCAAAGAAGATGGCTGCCTAAATATGGTTTCTAATCAGAGACAACGATAAACACCTGCCTCTAATTGAGAACCAATATAGGCAACCATAGACATATGTAAACACCTAGATGATAAACAACCCCATAAACCTACAAAACCCCTAGACAGTACAAAAACACATACATCACCCATGTCACACCCTGACCTAACCAAAACCATAAAGAAAACAAAGAATACTCAGCTCAGGGCGTGACACATGTAATGAAATAGGCTAGCATAACACTTATGTTTGTTAGCCTATGTTGCTATGTTGCTTGCTACGCTATTACACATTGGGCGACAATATTCAGTTTTCTGTCCAACTAGCTTACATAACATATCAAGGCTAAAACTGGTGAGTGTAGAGAGTATAAGGATATTGTTATCCACATCAGCACCAACGATGATAGGATGAAACAATCAGAGCGCAACAAGGCCTCGAGTAATTGTCTCTGGCCCCCTCACAGTTAGGGGGAGTGATGAGCTCTACAGCAGTCTGACAACTCAATTGCTGGTTGAAAACTGTTTTCTGCCCCTCCCCAAAAGATACCATTTGTAGATCATTTGCCCTCTTTCTGGGACTCACCCACAGACAGGTCCAAGCCTGGCCTGCTGAGGAGTGACAGACTCCATCCTAGCTAGAGGGGTGCTCTCATCTTATCTATGAACATAGACAGGGCTCTAACTTCTCTAGCTCCACAATGAGATAGGGTGCAGGCTGTTAGCGAGCCTGCCAGCTCAGTGGAGTCTGCCACTAGCATAGTCAGTGTAGTCAGCTCAGCTATCCGCATTGAAACCGTGTCTGTGCCTCGATCTAGGTTGGGCAAAACTAAACAAGGTGGTGTTCGCCTTTGCAATCTCACTGGAATAAAGACCTCCTCCATTCCTGTCATTATTGAAAGAGATTGTAATATCTCAACATAGGGGTACTCAATTTTAGACCCTTCACTTCCAAGGCAGTTAAAGTCAATGAACTAATCACTGATCATAATCTTGATGGGTTGGCGCCCCCCTTGGGTGTTGCTGTAGCGGAGATCTTTGTGGTCTATATTATGACGATTTCGTGAAGCCATTTCCAGTCACAACTTGCAGACTTGTTTACGTGTTGATGTGCGTTTTGTTGCCAACCTTACTTTGCTACCTGACAACTTTACGGTTTTTACTTTTTAATTACCGTTTATATTTTTGTTTTTCCCTCGCTCTACTTTTTTCATTCAACTTTTTCACTCCGGACGCTTTATTCTGGACATGGTTTGTTAGGACCTCCACCAGCCGAAGCTAAGTAGTAACATTAACATGATGCCTTCTAATTGCAGTCGCTGTACTCATAATATACAGGAGAACGATCGCCTTACGGCGAGGATAGCTGTGCTACAAGCCCAGCTTCAGACACAATCGTTAGGCAAGGGTAATTTCAGTGTAGGGTCTGTGCCACCAGTAAGTACAGATAGTAAGTTAGTATAAATCTCCTCTCACGGTCCCCGCAGCCGGACAACTTTTTCACTGTTTCTGGAGGGAAATGTAGATAATTTCCTCATTTAACGTTCCTCATTGAGTTCCCTGAATTCCTATCGGACCTTGTAGTCATAGCAGATAATATTCTAATTTTTGGTGACTTTAATATTCACATGGAAAAGTCCACAGACCCACTCCAAAAGGCTTTCGGAGCCATCATCGACTCAGTGGGTTTTGTCCAACATGTCTCTGGACCTACTCACTGTCACAGTCATACTCTGGACCTAGTTTTGTCCCATGGAATAAATGTTGTGGATCTTAATGTTTTTCCTCATAATCCTGGACTATCGGACCACCATTTTATTACGTTTGCAATTGCAACAAATAATCTGCTCAGACCCCAACCAAGGAGCTTCAAAAGTCGTGCTATATATTCACAGACAACACAAAGATTTGATGTCCTTCCAGACTCCCTCTGTCTACCCAAGGACGTCAGAGGACAAAAATCAGTTAACCACCTAACTGAGGAACTCAATTTTAACCTTGCGCAATACCCTAGATGCAGTTGCACCCCTAAAAACTAAAAACATTTCTCATAAGAAACTAGCTCCCTGGTATATAGAAAATACCCGAGCTCTGAAGCAAGCTTCCAGAAAATTGGAACGGAAATGGCGCCACACCAAACTGGAAGTCTTCCGACTAGCTTGGAAAGACAGTACTGTGCAGTATCGAAGAGCCCTCACTGCCGCTCGATCATCCTATTTTTCTAACTTAATTGAGGAAAATAAGAACAATCCTTTTTGATACTGTCGCAAAGCTAACTAAAAAGCAGCATTTCCCAAGAGAGGATGGCTTTCACTTCAGCAGTAATAAATTCATGAACTTCTTTGAGGAAAAGATCATGATTATTAGAAAGCAAACTACGGACTCCTCTTCAAATCTGCGTATTCCTTCAAAGCTCAGTTGTCCTGAGTCTGCACAACTCTGCCAGGACCTAGGATCAAGAGAGACACTCAAGTGTTTTAGTACTATATCTCTTGACACAATGATGAAAATAATCATGGCCTCTAAACCTTCAAGCTGCATACTGGACCCTATTCCAACTTAACTACTGAAAGAGCTGCTTCCTGTGCTTGGCCCTCCTATGTTGAACATAATAAACGGCTCCCTATCCACCGGATGTGTACAAACTCACTAAAAGTGGCAGTAATAAAGCCTCTGTTGAAAAAGCCTAACCTTGACCCAGAAAATGTAAAAAACTATCGGCCTATATCGAATCTCCCATTCCTCTCATTTTTTGGGGAAAAAGCTGTTGCACGGCAACAGACGAAAGCTAGGAAGAAACCTAGAGAGGAACCAGGCTATGAGGGACAGTCTGGGACAGGTTGCATGTCCGGTGAACAGCTCAGGATTCCATAGCCGCAGGCAGAACAGTTGAAACTGGAGCATCAGCATGGCTAGGTGGACTGGGGACAGCAAGGAGTCATCATGCCAGGCAGTCCTGAGGCATGGTCCTAGGGCTCAGGTCCTCCGAGAGAGAGAAAGAGAGAATTAGAGAGAGCATACTTAAATTCACACAGGACACCGGACAAGACAGGAGAAGTACTCCAGATATAACAAACTGACCCTATCCCACCGACACATAAACTACTGCAGCATAAATATTGGAGGCTGAGACAGGAGGGGTCAGGAGACACTGTGGCCCCCTCCGATGATACCCCCGGACAGGGCCAAACAGGAAGGATATAACCCCACCCACTTTGCCAAAGCACAGCCCCCACACCACTAGAGGGATATCTTCAACCACCAACTTACCATCCTGAGATAAGGCCGAGTATAGCCCACAAAGATCTCCGCCACAGCACAACCCAAGGGGGGGGCGCCAACCGAGACAGGAAGATCACATCAGTGACTCAACCCACTCAAGTGACTTACCCCTCTTTGGGACGGCATGAAAGAGCACCAGTAAGCCAGTGACTCAGCCCCTGTAATAGGGTTAGAGGCAGAGAATCCCAGTGGAAAGAGGGGAACCGGCCAGGCAGAGACAGCAAGGGTGGTTCGTTGCTCCAGAGCCTTTCCGTTCACCTTCACACTCCTGGGCCAGACTACACTCAATCATATGACCCACTGAAGAGATGAGTCTTCAGTAAAGACTTAAAGGTTGAGACCGAGTTTGCGTCTCTCACATGGGTAGGCAGACCATTCCATAAAAATGTAGCTCTATAGGAGAAAGCCCTGCCTCCAGCTGTTTGTTTAGAAATTCTAGGGACAATTAGGAGGCCTGCGTCTTGTGACCATTTTTTTGGTTGTAGTCATGATTCTAGCAGCCGTATTTAGCTCCAACTGAAGTTTATTTAGTGCTTTATCTGGGTAGCCGGAAAGTAGAGCATTGCAGTAATCTAACCTAGAAGTAACCAAAGCATAGATACATTTTTCTGCATAATTTTTGCACAGACAGTTTCTGATTTTTGCAATGTTACGTAGATGTAAAAAAAGCTGTCCTTGAAACAGTCTTGATATGTTCGTCAAAAAAGAGATCAGGTTCCAGAATAATGCAGAGGTCCTTCAGTTTTATTTGAGACGACTGTACAACCATTAAGATTAATTGTCAGATTCAACAGAAGATCTCTTTGTTTCTTTGGACCTAGAACAAACATCTCTGTTTTGTCCGAGTTTAAAAGTAGAAAGTTTGCAGCCATCCACTTCCTTATGTCTGAAACACAGGCTTCTAGAGGGGGCAATTTTGAGGCTTCACCATGTTTCATTGAAATATACAGCTGTGTGTCATCCGCATAGCAGTGAAAGTTAACATTATGTTTTCGAATTACATCCCCAAGAGGTAAAATATATAATGAAAACAATAGTGGTCCTAAAACGGAACCTTGAGGAACACCGAAATTTACAGTTGATTTGTCAGAGGACAAGCCATTCACAGAGACAAACTGATATCTTTACGACAGATAAGATCTAAACCAGGCCAGAACTTGTCCGTGTAGACCAATTTGGGTTTCCAATCTCTCCAAAAGAATGTGGTTAATTAATCATAACATTTTATTTCCTCCATCTCTGAATGATGGGGCTTTTGCCATCTGGCACTCACTAGGACTCTCCTCACTAGCCCAATTATTCTTTGATGATACATTTGCCTCTTTTGCTCAGCTACAGGAAAAGTTCAACCTCCCCCAATTCAAGTTTTTCCGCTATCTCCAGACTAGGAACTTTGTCAGAGCTAACACACCTGAATTTCCCCATAGGCCTGCGAATACAGCTATTGAGAGCATCGTGGAGCTGAACAAGCTTCCTAGGGGCGCAATTTCAGATGTATATGCAATCATTCATGACTAACAGAACCCTTCTTTGGTGCCTTTGAAGACTTGATGGGAAAAGGATTTGGGGGAGGAACTTGGGGAAGACACCTGGGAATCTGTGCTACACAATGTGCATTCATCTTCTTTTAGCACTAGACACAGCCTCATTCAATTCAAGGTGGTTCACCGTATCCACTGGTCTGGCGCCAAACTTGGAAGAATATTCTCTAATTTTGATCCTACCTGTGTCAGATGTAAAATGGAACCAGCCACACTGTTGCATATGTTTTGGGGCTGTCATAAACTGTCAGGTTTCTGGGAATTAATATTTCAACGTTTCTCTGATATATATGACACTGTTATAGATCCGTCTCCCCTTACAGCCCTTTTTGGAGTACTGCCCTAGGTACCCCCCTGTCAAGAATCCAGTCGGACACTGTTGCTTATACAACTCTTTTAGCTAGACGGCTAATACTACAGAACTGGAAGATGACAGCTCCCCCATCTTATAAAGATTGGGTGAGAGATGTGTTGTGCTCTCTGAAACTAGAAAAAATTCAATTCAATTCACGTGGGAACCCCAAACTGTTTAATGAGGCTTGGGCTCCATTCTGGTCTTAAACAGTCCATCTGATGGCATTCCTATTAAAATAAGTCTGTATTTGACACCCTGTGACTTAAGGGTTGGATGAGCATTGCTTGAGCATTAAGGTTGATGTGCTTATTGATTGTGACCAGCGGATGCCTTGTTCATCTTGCCCGGTTATTTTAAAGCATTGTAAACTTTTTATTTTTGGTCCAGTCGATGGTCGGTCTGTGGCCATGACTGTCTGTGAGTGGTTGCATTTCTCCACCCCTATCCCTTGACTGTTTACAGGAACAATGGTGAGGTGCTTGCTCTGTAACTGTACTATAGCTTGCCCTTTAATATACCCATCGTGTCCGATTTTTAAAAATGTTTTACAGCGAAAACACAACATATATTTATGTTAGATCACCACCAAATCCAAAAAAACACAGCCATTTTTCCCAGCCAAAGATAAAGTCACAAAAGCAGAATTAGAGATAAAATTAATCACTAACCTTTGATAATCTTCATCAGATGACACTCATATGACATCATGTTACACAATACATTTATGTTTTGTTCGATAATATGCATATTTATATCCACAAATCTCGGTTTACATTGGCGCCATGTTCAGAAATGCCTCCAAAATATCCGGAGTAATTACAGAGAGCTACGTCAGATAACAGAAATACTCATCATAAACTTTGACGAAAGATACATGTTTTACATTTAATTAAAGATACACTGGTTCTTCATGCAACCGCTGTGTCAGATTTTTAAAAAACGTTACGAAAAAAGCATACCATGCAATAATCTGAGACGGCGCTCAGACGTAAATATATTTTTCCGCCATGTTGGAGTCAACAGAAATACGAAATTACATCATAAACATTCCCTTACCTTTGATGACCTTTCATCAGAATGCAGTGCAAGGAATCCTAGTTCCGCAATAAATCGTTGTTTTGTTCGATAATGTCCATTACTAGTGTCCAATTAGCTACTTTTGCTAGCAGGTTTAGCTCACATGTCCAAAAGCTAGCGCCGGTCCAGGCGAACTCGGGCGAAAATTTCAAAAAGTTATATTCCAGGTCGAATAAACTGGTCAAACTAAGAAGAGAATCAATCTTCAGGATGTTATTTTCATATATATCCAATAACGTTCCAACCGGAGCATTCGTATTTGTCTACAGAGTAATGGAACGCAAGGCGATATAATAAGTACTGTGCGTAACCAGGAACTGGCATTCTGCCAGACCAGTGACTCAAATAGTTGCCATCCGGTCCCACATCACACTAGAGGCTTCATTCCACGTTCTACTGACTGTTGACATCTAGTGGAAGGCGTAGGAAGTGTGAACACATACATATCTTATTTGGATGTGAATAGGCGATGAGTTGAAAATCAACCAGCCCCAGAATTTCCACTTCCTGTTTGGAAGTTTGCCTGCCCTATGAGTTCTGTTATACTCACAGACATACAGTGGGGCAAAAAAGTATTTGTCAGCCACCAATTGTGCAAGTTCTCCCACTTAAAATGATGAGAGAGGCCTGTAATTTTCAGCATAGGGACACTTCAACTATGACAGACAAAATGAAAAAAAAAATACAGAAAATCACATTGTAGGATTTTTAATGAATTTATTTGCAAATTATGGTGGAAAATAAACAGTAAACAACTGATTGGCCACAGCCTAGTCCACTTGTTGAAACAGCTCTTATTCGACCCCCTTCCACAATAGAAGCCTCAAACAACTTTCTAAAGACTGTTGACATCTACTGGAAGCCTTGGGAAGTGCAATCTGGCCCCATAGACACAGCATATTGGATAAGCAATCACTTAAATGAAACTACAAACCTCAGATTTCCCACTTCCTGGTTGTATTTGTCTCAGGTTTTCACCTGCCATATGAGTTATGTTATACTCAAAGACATCATTCAAATAGTTTTAGAAACTTGAGAGTGTTTTCTATCCAATACTAATAATATGCATATATTAGCACCTGGGACAAAGTAGCAGGCAGTTTACTCTGGGCACCTTATTCATCCAAGCTACTCAATACTGCCCCCTGTCACCAAGAAGTTAATATTACATTTGCTTTTCTTCTTCATGCGAATGATGAGCATTTGGTCCTTGGCTGGGAGCAACATTATATCCTTTGCGTCTGACTCATTAAAGAAAGAATATTTGTCCAGGTCGAGGTGAGTAATCACTGTGCTGATATCCAGAAGCTCTTTTTGGTCATAAGAGACGGTAGGATCAACATTATGTACAAAATAAGTTACAAACAATGCGAAAAAACCCACAAAATAACACAATTGGTTAAGAACCCGTAAAACAGCACCCATCCCCTCCGGCACCATTTTTAGTCATCAAGGGAACATGTTCAGAGGTTCAGTAAAAGTGTTTTGGTATGTTAAACTTGTGTTGAACTTATTTATTTATTTTACAGCAGCTTGGAATGACTTGGCTTAAAGCTACCCCCCTTATAACAAGTGTTTATTGAAGAAAATAGACTTGAACCCGTTCCATTCTCATCTCTAATACAGACCCATCTCCCCATGCAGCTAACAGGGACATACAGCATGGCTGATTACACCCAGTCCACTGGCCAGCCAGCACAGACAGACTGACAGACAATGGCTTCATACCAAATGGCACTCTATTCCCTTTTAAGCGCACAGGAGCCCTGGTCAAAAGTAGTGCACTAAATAGGGAATAGGGTGCGATTATGGACGAAGGCACAGTGACCCAGCCATGAAGAATAATGGGTATTTTAACAATAGGCACATCTTCCTAGAACAAGGAGAGGAGAAGGCCAATATGGCATCAGCTGTTTTAGACAAGGGGACAGCTGGGAGACAGGGAGCATCAAGTGGATCTTATTTAGGAACAAATATTTCAGGAATTAAATATTTAATTTAGTAAAAATGTATTTCAGCTGGTATATAATGTAAATCCTACAGTAGTTGTAATGAAGCCTTACATCTGAATCAAAAACTCTGTTGGTGTCCATCTTAGACCAGGGGTCAGTTCTCATTGACTTTTCACAACTGAAAGATGTATTGGCTGTAGGCACGTGCACAGATAGGAGTCTACCTGTGCCGAGCACACGCCCCTTCACCCTCCCACTCACTTAGTGCCCTTCTGGGTGATGGTATAATTATGGTATACAGTTTCGTATACAGTCTTTGTCGTTGTAGTTCTGAACCCACTACGGTCACACGTCGAATGTGAATAGCTAGCTACCTAGTTTAAATATCAACAGTACTGCCACAGCAGCATAACATTTGATTAACACTTAATAAAACTTGATTTACATCATCAATATTCGATCTGATTGGCTGATACGTGCAGCAGAGCAAGGCAGAAAGACACTGTGAGGAGCGGCTGTATCAATGACCCTCTACTCAACTCCATCCCTTCATCAGCCGAGAGTAGCATGTGTGTCAGGGCAGCAGCAATACGGGTAGTCCAGACTCTAGCTAATCACCATATACTAACATATCCACACATGCCACTAGCCAGCCAACCCATATATCATGAGTTAGAAGATGATGAATATTATATTATGAAGTTATTATTTAAGTATTTAAGAGCATTGAAGATAAATCACAATCAGTGAAAAAAAGAATCAAGCTAGCTGACTAACTAGCAGATTTACATCAACCTCAATGGTCAGCTGATAGCCCCCGTTCTTTTCCTGATGTCAATCATGTTAAGCACCTGCCCCCTGAAAGGGTCAAAATGCTCATTTGCGTCCGGATACAAGTTAATCAAGTTCCTAATGAGGACTGACAGAGAATTAATATTAATTATATAAGTTCAAAGAGGGCCTACACACCTGTCTCCATTAATAGTAAAGTGACAGTGTAATTTCCATGTGTACCGTTGGAGAGAGAGGGTAATATCCCTGGAGCCAGAGTTGGAGCCTGGCAACGTGTGAGTTATCTAAATGTGTTTATTGCTGTCAGGCAGGCACATTGGCGAGCAGGCTGGCGGTCGGGCGGGCGGGCTGGGGAGTGGGGAATAGAAATGCATAAGCTGAATATCAGCTTCCACCGGCTGCGTATGTGGTCTCTGAGTTTCATATTAAGTTATATTAGTCAGTTGAGCGGTATCTGTTTCATAGAAAAAGGACAGCTTTTCAAATTTCTCTCCTTGCTGTTTTCCCATTACCATTCTTCATGTAGATGCTCTATTGTTTATTGACTAGAGACTCAAATTATGAAAGAGTATAGGAACGGAGCAGGCCTAAAAGCCGCTTCAAATAGATTGAGGCTGGCAAGCGCACACTAGCTGCCAAGGTGTGTGCTCTAGCTGCCACGGTGTGCCCCCCCATGCATATTCTCAATATGAAATGTATTTTTTTTAAACAGGTGCTGAAAAAATGAGAGAAAGACAGACAAGAATGCACACACACACACACACAAGCATGAAGGCCCCCATCCATATGAGCACACACAGTCACAGCTCTCACCCCTCATTTGCTGTTCTTTGGTTATCATGTAATATGGTTATTATGATAGTGTTTTGATCATGGTCTCCTACAGATAATTATGTTTTTTAGATTACATAAACCATCTCTGTTTAGATTACATTACCTTCTCTGTTTAGATTACATTACCATCTCGGTTTAGATTACATTACCATATATAATTAGATTACATAAGACATCTCTGTTTAGATTACATAAACCAACTCTGAGCCATTATCAACCCAGATTGTTGCTGCCTGGCTGCCACTGGTGCTCATATAGTCCTACCAGAGTCTCTCCGTGTGTGTGTGTGTGCGTGTGTGTGTGTGTGTGTGTGTGTGTGTGTGTGTGTGTGTGTGTGTGTGTGTGTGTGTGTTGCCACACTGATGAGAATAAGGTAGGAATGGTAATGCAGTAGCAGGAAGAGGGGAGGTCATTTGTTGAGTGCAGAAATGTCATGATATATCACAGAAAAGATGAATGCAGTTAATAGACTGTGACACAACCATTAAATACAGCTGTAATGGAATCAAACACAGCCATTTTACTCCACAGCACAGGACAACACACACACACACACACACACACACACACACACACACACACACACACAGGTATGTGTTTCTAAAGGACCATCCAACCAGCCCAGCATGCGGCCCAGAATGCAGTGTCTTCTCTCTTTCTCCTTGCTTTCTTTCCCCCTCTCCTTTCTCTCTCTCTCTCTCTCTCTCTCTGTCTGTCTTTTTCTCTCTCTGGGTTTTCTCTCTCTCTCTCTCTCTCTCTCTCTCTCTCTCTCTCTAACTTCCATCTCCACTATCATCTCCAAAACAGATATAATTGTATGCATAGCACGGGTGTCCATCCTCAAAGATTGTCATTATATTTTGGTCCAGGATGAAATGATCTTATTGATTAATGACAGCATTACTGACACCTCTTGTGGTTCAGGTGGAAATATAACTTGTGCACTCTGCTACGAAGACAGAAAATCTTTAGAAAATGTAGATTAAAAAAAATCAACTAGCAAATTACGTTTACAGAGGTGGAATCGCGAAAAGTGTTAAAAAATAAATGTTGCTAGTGGTGCTAGACATTTTATAGACAAAAGGATAATTAGCCTATCTTTTATTAAATGTGTGCTTTTCTCCTTTGAGGAAAAAAACTGCCGTTTTATGGAGGAGAGGAGGATGGAGGAGTTGAGGAGAGGACAGACTCTTAACCAATTGAGGAAAGGCCTATCTCTCTCATAATGATTCTTGAACCTCCAACATCAAAGTCCTGAGATAAAAGTAGACCGTTTTTTCCCTAATGTTCTACACACACAGAGCATCAGACAAGATCCATTGATGACATTGTCTTTCATCCCTGTAATATCTCCAGAACCAATATAATTGTATGCATTTTATGAGTACCCATCAAGGATTTTCATTATTTCGTGAGTCCTTGTATGTTCCAGGATAAAATACCTTATTGATTGAAGAAAGTATTACTGCTTTCAGGCGTGAAATTTTACTTGTGTACTATCAAATCATTGGAAAATGGAGATCTTTGTGTTCATGAATGGAATAATATGAATCAAAGACCAAAACATGCAGATATTTTCTGATTCGTTGCCAGCCACAGCACAGTAATAATGAATTCAGAGAAAAACAATCTTATTTTAAATGAAGTTAAAATGACTGTAAAAGTACCATTATTTGTTGGTTAATTCTTGCATACTGATACCAAAGGAACCATAAAATGATGAAATAATAGCATCAGACTGACCAGCTGAGAACAATCACCTCTGTGATGAATGACTTCTGTCTGGTTCCCTGTCTGAGCCCAGAGTCTCTGTCCCCTGATTACTCACCTGTTCCTGCCCGATCTGGGGATAAACCAAGCAGCATGTCATTACCGCCTGATATTGGACTGACACTGAAGTCTGCAGAGAGATATTCTGGACCTGATTCTGAGTGACATGTTTGAATGAACACACACGCACGTACGGATCTACACATGCACACGCACACACAGAGAAGCACACACAAACACACACCCTATAAGTCATGTGACCTAAAACCACAGGATGAGTTCAGGTAAATAGTGGCAGATTATCAGGATGAGTTCAGGTAAGTGGTGGCAGATTATCAGGATGAGTTCAGGTAAGTGGTGGCAGATTACCAGGATGAGTTCAGGTAAGTGGTGGCAGATTATCAGGATGAGTTCAGGTAAGTGGTGGCAGTATTAGCAGGATGAGTTCAGGTAAGTGGTGGCAGATTAGCAGGATGAGTTCAGGTAAGTGGTGGCAGATTATCAGGATGAGTTCAGGTAAGTGGTGGTAGTATTATCACGATGAGTTAAAACCAGCTTTACGCGTGAGGAAACCATGAATAAGGTCATGAATAAGGTCATGAATAAGGTCATGAAATAAGGTCTAGTGAACCTGCCGGTTGAAAAAGCATCTACTTAATTAATTTAACAGCATTCTCCATGCACTGTAATTTATAAATTGATAAGACCTATTGATAAGAGCTAGGTAAATGAGTTATCTGTTAGAAGGGGATTGTAAATGTAGGCTAAATAACAATTGTTTTAGATATATTTTACATTATGATCAATGGAGACGAATGTGAAATCAGTCAAAAGGAAGCAAACTGAAAATCATATCAACATAAGAGGTATTGCAGACCCTTTTCCACAGTGAAGTAGGCTATAAATAGCAGTGCCATTAATTGTGTGCCCTTTTAATTTGTGTGGGTGAAATTTGGAGACGCAAGCTAAAGGCTTATGTAGGGCTGAACCTGCAGAGTTGATGTATGCGCTTTCGAATGTTTTAATTATATACCCAGGCTTTTCTCCAATTTTGATTTTACCATTTGTATCATTTTAAATATTAGCCACTATCGGGATCTACAGTCAGGAATACCCACATACATTTATAACTGTCACTTAAGTGTTTGTTTTCTTCAATTTGTATCCGACATTTTGCAAAATTCCATTCCATTCCGTTTACTTTTCTGTCTTCTGTCACGGCCTTGTAAATTATTCCTGGGGTCGCTAGCATTCGTGGATAATATTAGGCTAACGTTGTGCAATAATTTGGGACATGTAGCCTCTTTGAATTATTATGGAACTCAGACCACACCTACTGTAGCAGGTTAAACCTGGAGCACGGTTCATGATGACAGGACCATTGTCATACAGCTCTATGATTAGTGAGAATTAAGGTAGATGTATAGGACTATTGTTCAACCCCTATTGTAAAAAAAATATAAAGTCACCTTCCAATATTTTATGGATTGAACTTGAATATGGCAACTTTTAGGATGAATCAAACCACTGGCTCTCCAAACCTGTTTTTTTACGATTCATACATACATTTTCAATCTACCAGTTGGGCTGAAACAGAGACAAATATGCATTCATGGCTTTCTTTCATTGATCCCTATATTCGGACCCCGTTCTCTTGATGTATTCTAGTCTGTCGACAAAATTCTAATTAAAGGTACACCATGTTTAAAGGGATGGCTTAAGATAGATGTACTGAAACCAAGTTCAACGAAAACTCCACGAGAATGTGTGGGAGTGTTTACAGTAGTTTAATTAAATTCATTCAGCCCACCCAAGAGAAGCACATCTACAATGCCTATTACGCACCTGCATAAAATAAGTCTGAATACCAAGTACTGAGAAGTGTGTAGGAAAGGCGTACATTTCCTCAGTCGGAATCGGGCCCCTTGTGAGGATCTGTGATGAAAGGCTTTTTATAGACATCACAGCTTCACTCACCTTGTGATGGGCCATGCAGATTGGCACAGCAAAAATAGACATAGGTCTATTAATTAGTGTGTGTGCACGCGGGTGTGTGTGGGAGAGTATGCACAGAAGTAAGCAGAAGTAAGATTTAGTTACACCTTTTGTATTCTACTTCTCTAATTATTGTTATAGAGATGTTATGTGATGTTATAAAGGTATTAGAGGTGTTATAGAGGTGTTATAGTGGTGTTACATAGGTGTTAGAGGTGTTATGTAGATGTTTCTGAGGTGTTATAGAGATGTTATAAAGGAGTTATATGGATGTTAAAGAGGTATAGAGATATAGATGTGTTATAGAGATGTTATAGAGCTATTTAGATGTTAATGAGATGTTATAGAGGTGTTATATAGATGTTATAGAGATGTTAAAGATATATGGAGATGTCATAGAGATGTTTTAGATGTGCTAGAGGTATTAAAGGTTTTAGATTTGTTATAGAGGTGTTATAGCGATATAGAGGTGTTGTAGAGATATTATAGAGTTGATATAGAGATGATATAGAGATGATATAGAGATGATATAGAGATGTTATAGAGATGTCATGGTGGTGTTATGGAGGTATTATGGAGATGATATATAGGTGTTACAGAGGTGTTAAAGGTGTTAGAGGTGTTATAGCGATATAGAGGTGTTGTAGAGGTATTATAGAGTTGTTATAGAGATGATATAGAGAAGTTATAGAGAAGTTATAGAGGTGTTATAGAGGTGTTATGTAGATGTCACAGAGGTGTTTTAGAGGTGTTTTAGAGATGTTATAAAGGTGTAATATAGATGTTATAGAGGTATAGATATATTGATGTGTTATAGAGATGTTATAGTCATATAGAGATACAGATGTATTATAGAAATGTTATAGAGATGTTATAGAGATACATATAGGTGTTATAGAGGTGTTATAGAAGTGTTATATAGATATAGAGGTGTTATAGAGGTGTTATAGAGTTGTTATAGAAATGTTATAGAGAGGTGTTATAGAGATGTTATAGCGGTGTTATAGAGGTGTTATAGAGGTATTAAAGAGATGTTATACTTACTTACTTACTTACTGACTTTATTGTCCCCATGGGGAAATTTTGTTGCAGTGTCATGTACACGTTTAAAGTGGCATCTAAATACAAAACAAGATTGACAACACAACTTTCATAACAGTTACGCACCAATAAAAATAATAATAGTAAGAAATAAGAAATACAACTTTTTTTTTAAAGAAGAAAAGACTAGCCTGCTGGCCTTACGGAGTCAATGGGAACATTCCCCGAGCTATTTAGGAGGGATATCACACCTGGCACAAATGATTGTCTCGTTCTGTTTTTCCTGCTGAGGGGTGCCCTATAAGTCCAGGTACAGGGGGTGGCTTGGGTCTAAAATGATTTTGTGAGCCTTACGGAGGGCCCTGACCTTAAAGATCGCATCCAGGTCTGTCTGTTTGACTCCAAGTACCTTGCTTGCTGTGGTAATAATCCTTCTCAGCATGTTTCTCTGGCTGACAGTGGCATTGCCAAACCAACAAACAATATAAAATGTTAAAATAATCTCAATAAAGGATTTGTAAAACAGCGTCAGTATAGTACAATCTATATTAAAAGAACCCAACTTTTTTAGACAGAACAGTCTCTGTTGGCTCTTTTTGTAGATCAGGTCTGTACATTTACTCCACTGAAGCTTATTGTCTAAAAGGACACCCAGATATTTATATTCCTCTACAATTTCTATATTCTGGCCTCTGATAGATGTTGCAGAGGTAGGTGTTGTATGTTTCCTGAAGTCTATGCACATCTCTTTGGTCTTATTGGTATTGAGGATCAAGTGTGATTCCTCACACCACTCTACAAAGTCATCTAGGACCGGGCCATGATGTTCCTCATCATCATGCAACAGGCTGATCAAGGCAGTGTCATCAGCGAACTTAACAAGGTGTCTGTCAGGATGGGAACTAGTACAACTATTAGTGTACAAGATGTACAGAAGTGGGGACAAAACACATCCCTGAGGAGAGCCTGTGTTGGTATCCCGTGCCAGGCCACCCTCCGACACATGGGGACCTATTTTGACTCGCTGTGAGCGTTGGCTCAGGAAGTCCAACAGCCACAAAACCAGCCCCCCATCTAAGGAGATGAGTCTCTGTGCCAGAATGCAAGGCTGGATTGTGTTAAAGGCAGAAGAAATGTCAACAAACAGAACCCTGACATGGGATTTGGCACCCTCTAGATGTCTATAGACCATGTTAAGGAGGGTAAGGATGGCATCATCAACTCCTCTGCTGGGCTGATAGGCAAACTGAAATGGGTTGAGGAGCTTCTGGGTGACACTGAGAATATGACTTTTCACAAGTTTCTCAAGGCATTTCATTACTAAGGATGTCAAGGCGACAGGGCCGTAGTCATTCAGCACAGAGGGATTAGATGCTTGAGGAATTGGTATAATTACTGATTTTTTCCACAATACTGGAACGTGTTGCTGGTTGAGTGAAGATTGGAAAATGTCTGTAAAAACACCCACCAGTTGTTCAGCACAGTGCTTTAACACATCTCCACTAATTTTTTCTGGGTCTTGGCTGTTGTATGTGTTACATCCCCTGAACAACTTTAAAACATCAGACTGTTTAACAACAACTCCCTCAAACATTTGTAATGATGCTTCCATTTGTTTTACCTCCGACACCAAGTTGTCTGATTCAAATCTTAAGAAGAAAACAGCTCGTTAGCCATGTTCTGGCCCTCATGTCCCCCAAGGTCAGCACAGGGTTTTCCCTCTGCCTATATGGGGGGTGCTAGCCATGGATTTAATCCCGTGCCAGGCCACCCTTACGTTTCCTGAGGAGAGGGTCCTCTCCACCCTTTGCTTGTATGCCTCCTTATCCACCAGTATCTGTCTTTTTATCTCACGTTGCACATCTCTTAAAGCCTGTCTGTCACCCTCAGCATAAACTGCCTTCTTCCTATCAAGTAGTGATTTTAGATGTTTTGATACCCAAATCTTGTTGTTAGGGAAGATTTTACAGGTCTTAGTAGGCACAACTGACTCAACACAGAAGTTTACATAGTCTGAAATAACATCTGTGAGTTCATCAAGATCAGAGCTGCTGTCCTCAAATACCCCCCACATAGTACAGTCAAAACACCCCTGAAGACCAAATACCTCCCACATTGTACAGTCAAAACACCCCTGGAGACCAAATACCTCCCACATTGTACAGTCAAAACACCCCTGCAGACAAGTGATACTGTTGTCATTCCAGATCTGGACAGTTTTAACTGTGGGTTTCTCCCTCTCTAGGTTGGCCTGAGGTAGACCACATTGTGGTCTGATGTCCCCAGAGGAGGTCTGGTGGTGGCAGAGAACGCCTTTGGTATTGTCCCATAGCACAAGTCAAGAGTCCTATTTTTCCTAGTGTGACATTTCACATACTGATGGTATTGCGCAAGACTTTGCGCAAGGTACAGTTGTTAAAATCCTGTACATGCACAAAATAAATTTGGGTGCGTCGGGGGAGATGGATTCCAGTTTCTGTGACAGATTATAAATAATCTCTGATGCCTTTGTTATATTAGCTTTAGGTTGAATGTACACAACGGTAACAAACAATTGGGGGAACTCACGGGGCAGATAGTAAGGTCGCAGTGACACAGACAGCAGTTCAATGTCAGGGGTACAGAGTCTCTCTCTTACCAGGATCGATTTACACCACTGGTCCCTGACAAGCAGGCAGACACCCCTGCCGTGAAGTTTCCCTGTGACTGTCAGATCACAGTCCGCTTGGACTCTGTCATCCAGCCAAGTCTCAGTAAATGCCAGCAAACAGGCCTCCCGATATTTGTGTTGGAAGCGCAGATTCGCTGACAACTCATCCGCTTTCCCCCTCAGTGACTGGGCATTAATCAGCAAGGTGGTGGGTAAGGGAAGTTTGTTCTTCATTTTTTAAAGTCTTTGTCTGATTCCCCCGCGTTTTTCACTCGCAGACAATCAGGTATTAGATGGGCCATTGGGATATCCATCACGTTCGTATTTGAGTTGCATTGTAGTAAAAACTCCCTGCTGTATTGAATTCCTCTGCCAGCAGTGTTTTCATTATTTAGTCCGTTCGTAACGGGTATGAACACGATCAACAAGATCAGTCCAACACCCCACCACTGTAAATCCATGGTTGGCAGAATGTTTGTAAACTAAGTGTACAAATTAAAAACATAAAATAACACCACTCAGTGTACAAATTAAAAACATAAGATAACGCCACACCAAACGTCACACACACACACACACAGAGAGCCGCGCCCTGTTGCGAAGTGTTATATAGATATAGAGGTGTTATAGAAGTGTTATGGAGATATAGAGGTGTTATAGAGGTGTTATATAGGTGTTGTAGAGATATAGAGGTCTTATAGAGGTGTTATAAAGTTGTCATAGACGTGTTAAAAATATATATAAATGTCAGAGATGTTATACAGGTGTTAGACCGGTGTTATAGAGGTTTTATGTAGATGTCATAGGTGTTTTAGAGGTGTTATAGAGATGTTATAAAGGTGTTTTAGAGGTGTTATAAATGTGTTATATAGATATTATAGAGGTATGGAGATATTGATGTGTTATAGAGATTTTAGAGATGTTATTGTGATACAGTGAATTATAAGTGAAATAATCTGTCTGTAAACAATTGTTGGAAAAATGATCTGTGTCATGCACAAAGTAGATCTCCTAACCGACTTGCCAAAACAACAGTTTGTTAACAAGAAAATTGTGGAGTGGTTGAAAAACAAGTTTTAATTACTCCAACCTAAGTGTATGTAAACTTCCGACTTCAACTGTATGTAAGTCATTCAAACGTTTTAACCCTCGCAAAGCTGCCGGCCCAGACGGAAACCCTAGCCGTGCCCTCAGAGCATGTGCAGACCAGCTGGCTGTTGTGTTCTGACATTTTCAATCTCTCCCTAGCTCAGGCCGCTATACCCATCTGCTTCAAGATGTCCACTATCATCCTCGTGCCCAAGATAGGGAAAGTAACGGAACTGAATGACTACCGACCAGTAGCATTCACCATCATGAAGTGCTTCGAGAGGCTAGTCAAAGACCATATCACCTCCTCCCATGGGAGGATTTCCACTGACCTTACCCACCTGGACAAAAGGAATGCATATGTGAGAATGCTGTTCATCGACTAAAGCTCGGCCTTCAATACCATATACCCATATAAGCTCATTTCAAAGCTCACGGCCCTGGATCTGAAGTGGGCAGTACAGGAACATCACATCATGGCAAAAACTGAAAGACAGGCCAGTAGTTTCTACCATCAGACCACAAGCTTCCTACTCCACACTCCCCCAACACCCTCAATAGTCACTTACCTTACCTGCTGCTCCGCCTATGGACATTATATCTCCTGCTACGTCCCCCCCCCCCAACTCCCCCCTTTGAACTCAGACTGTTAGTCTGCCCACACCTCAACTACATTCATCACTATTGCAGTTGTTATTTTAATATGTACATTATTACTTTGTTTTAATAAACATTATATTGTTTTGCTTCCACTATGGTCATTCCCCCCCACCCCCTCAAGAGTCTTTACTCTTCATCCACCCCAATGGACGTTTATTTATTCATCACTGCCACAGGTGTTATTACATCTATAGTACTATTTCTGTTTATATTGTTGTCTTTTATTACAATTTTCATTCTTTTATTTCACTTAGTCCTACTTGTTGGATTTTCACGGTACCCTGCAGTCACACCTGCAACCCTGTACATGTGTTTATTAAACACTTTATTAAACCGCCCCAATAGATCTATAGATGATGCAATCTCAATTGCACTCCACACTGCCCTCTCGTACCTGGCAGTGTGGTGCCAGGACATAAACCTCTCCCGGACATCCAGGACGTACATGCCAGGCGGTGTCAGAGAAAGGGACGAAAAATTACCAAATGCTCTAGCCAGCTAAGACATATACTGTTCTCAATGCTCCGGTCCAGCAGACGGTACTGGTGCATCAAGGCTCAGAGCAACAGACTATCTAAACAGCTTATATCCCCTTAAAATGATAAACTTGGATTAACTACGCAACGTGCCATTGGAACACAGGAGTGATGGTTGCTGATAATGGGCCTCTGTACGTCTATGTAGATATTCAATTTTTAAAAATCCAGCTACAATAGTAATTTACAACATTAACAATGTCTACAAAGTATTTCTGATCAATTTGATGTTACTTTAATGGACAAAAAATATGCATTTCTTTCAAAAAGAAGGGCATGTCTAAGTCACCCCAAACGTTTGAACAGTAGTGTAGGTCTGGGTGCCTTGTAAGGATCCGACGGATCCGACGTGAGTAATCTGCCTTTACCATCGGTCCTATTAGCCAACGCACAATCAGTGCGAGCATGTATATCCTACCAACAGGACATTAAAAACTGTAAAATCTTATGTTTCACCAAGATGTGGCTGAATGTCAACATGAATAACATACAGCTGGCCGGTTTTACGCTTTTTCATCAAGATAGAACTGCAGCCTCTGGGAAGACAAGGAGTGGCGGTCTATGTATATTTGTAAACAACAGCTGGTGCATGAAATCTAATGAAATCTCAAGGTTTTACTCGCCTGAGCTAGAGTATCTCATCATAATCTGTAGACCACACTATTTACCAAGAGAGTTTTCATCTATATTCTTCGGAGCTGTCGATTTACCACCACAAACCAATACTGAAGCAAAGACAGCACTCAAAGAGCTGTATACAGCCATAAGCAAAAAGGAAATCGCTCATCCGGAGGCGGCACTCCTAGTGGCCGGGGACTTTAATGCAGGGAAACTTTTATCCGCTTTACCTAATTTCTACCAGCATTTTAAATGTGAAACCAGAGGGGAAAAACTCTAGACCACCTGTACTCCACACACAGAGATGCGTACAAAGCTCTCCCTCACCCTCCATTTGGAAAATCTGACCATAATTCTATCCTCCTGATTCCTGCTTACAAGCAAAAACCAAAGCAGGAAGCACCAGTTACTCGGTCAATAAAGAAGTGGTCAGACGAAGCAGATGCTAAGCTACAAGACTGTTTTGCTAGCACAGACGAGAATATGTTCTGGGATTCTTACGATGGCATTGAGGAGTTCATCACATCAGCGACTGGCTTCATCAATAAGTGCATCGAGGACGTTGTCCCCACAGTGACTGAACGTACATACCCCAACCAGAAGCCATGGATTACAGGCAACATCCGCGAGTGAAAGGGTAGAGCTGCCGCTTTCAAGGAGTGGGACTCTAACCCGGAAGCTTATAAGAAATCCCGCTATGCCCTCCGACGAACCAAACAGGCTAAGCATCAATACAGGACTAAGATTGAATTGTACTGAACTGGTTCCGACACTCGTCGGAAATGGCATGTTTTGCTAACTACTGTATTACTGACTACAAAGGGAAGCACAGCCGCGAGCTGCCCAGTGACACGACCCTGGACTAAGATTGAATTGTACTGAACTGGTTCCGACACTCGTCGGAAATGGCATGTTTTGCTAACTACTGTATTACTGACTACAAAGGGAAGCACAGCCGCGAGCTGCCCAGTGACACGACCCTACCAGATGAGCTAAACTATGTTCTATGTTTGCTTCGAGGCAAGTAACACTAAAACATGCATGAGAGCACCAGCTGTTCCAGACAACTGTGTGATCACGCTCTCCATAGCCAATGTGAGAAAGACCTTTAAACAGGTCAACATTCACAAGGCTTCAAGGCTAAACGGATTACCAGAACGTGTACTCGAAGCATGCACTGACCAACTGGCAAGAGTATACCCTGACATTTTCAACTTGTCCCTGACTGAGTCTATAATGCCAACATGTTTCAAGCTGACCACCATAGTCCCTGTGCCCAAGAACACTAAGGTAACCTACCTAAATGACTACCAACCCGTAGCACTCACGTCTGTAGCCATGAAGTGCTTTGAAAGGCTGGTCATGGCTTACATCAACCCCGTTATCCCAGAAACCCTAGACACACTCCAATTTGCATACTGCCCCAATAGATCCACAGATCATGCAATCTCTATTGCACTCCACATGTGTGCCCTTTCACACCTGGACAAAGGGAACAGCGTTCAACACCATAGTGCACCATGATGCCCACAAAGCTCATCACCAAGCTAAGGATGCTGGGACTAAACACCTCCCTCTGCAACTGGATCCTGAACTTCCTGACGGGCCGCCCCCAGGTGGTAAGGTTAGGTAACAACACATGTGCCAAGCTGATTGTCAACACTGGAGCCCCTCAGGGGTGCTTGCTCAGTCCCCTCCTGTACGCCCTGTTCATGCATGACTGCACGACCAGGCACGACTCCAACACCATCATTAAGTTTGCTGATGACACACCAGTGGTGATCACTGACAACGATGATACAGCCTATAGGGAGGAGGTCAGAGACCTGGCTGTGTGGTGCCAGGGCAACAACCTCTTTCTCAGCATGATCAAGACAAAGGAGATAATTGTAGACTACACGAAAAGGAGGACCGAGCACATCCCCATTCTCATCGACAGGGTTGCAGTAGAGAAGGTTGAGAGCTTCAAGTTCCTTGCTGTCCACTTCAACAACAAACTATCATGTTCCAAACACAGCAAGACAGTCGTGAAGAGGGCATGACAAAGCCTATTCCCCCTCAGGAGACTGAAAAGATTTGGCATGGGTCACTTTCTCTTTGTCACAGATGAACGAAATCACTTCGTGCTTAAAGATGAAGTTATAGAGCCTGCACACATTTGAATGGTGTCTCTGCACCGCTCAGTGGATGATTATGAGAAATGTTTCTCTCGTCAGGTTTAAATGAAAGATTGCCAATATTGTACTTTCACTTTGTTCTATAGCTAGATGACTCTTGATATCTCCAGGAGTGATACATAGAATTGTCTTTATCTGTTGTCTAGTACTGTCTTTTTGCTAGATAAGGCCATCTACTTTAAGTGTTGCCAGTCTTCCCAGTAGCCTACTTGGTGTGTGAATTGCTGACTGCTAATAACTTGCAGATTATTGTTGACACATCAACCAGGATCAAGGGGCAGGGCAATTTGTGACTTATTTTTGTGGGTGTATTGGAGGGGGAGTGGTTTCTCTTCACCTAGGCAATCAGCAATCAGTACAGAGAGGCGTGCTCTCCACCTCTGCTAGGCATTTAGCAGTTAGGTTTAGTACTTCAGTCTGCCCTGCTTTCTCAGCAGCGGCCGTATAAGTGGTGGTCATGTAAGCAGTGGTTTTGTCACCAAAACGAAGAATGTCGCCAAAACAAAGACGGTTCTGCGGAGTTCTTCGAGGAGAAGGCTCCATACCACTCTCTCACTCGAGTATGTAGTTATTTTCTGATTATCTCATTTAGCTCTTTTGTAGCTTTGGCAACTATGTGAGTGTTTTCTATTCTTGTTCACTCCTCTCCCTGTAGGGTTTACAGACGCTCCCCACTCCTTGGCTGCAACCCTTCTAATTTAGTGTACCCTGTGTGCACAACCCATGTGGAATTCTGGGTCTCTGGCAATGTTTGGAACTGCTGATCTGGCCCTGGCGGAGACATGGATCACCCCAGAGAACACTGCTACTCCAGCTGCTCTCTTCATTTGACAAGGTTTTCTCTCATAGTCCAATAGCATGTAGTCATTCCAGTGATGGCACAGGGCTACTTGTTTGTCCTAACTGGAGATAAAAAACATTCTCCCTCTCTTACCTGTCCATTTCCTTAGTTGAATTCCATGCTGTTACTGTCACTTGTCAACTCAAACTTAACATTGTCATTTATCGCCCACCAGGTGCCCTGAAACCTTGATAAGCTAATTTCCTGACAAAAACTCTGACTACCACTCTTCCTACCTGGCGACCTCCCAATCCCCTCCAACTCACTAGGCAAGCAATACGTTTGACCTCATCCTTAAGAGGCTGTTCGCATACTAATCTCACTGTAACCATCCTCCAGGTCTCTGATCACTACGTTCTTTTCTTCCCTGTCTTCTCTGTTTCCCTTCCTCCAACCCTAACCACTCAGCCAATACCCAGATGGTCATGCAACGCCGCAATCTTCGCTCTCTTTCAATACTCTCTCCTCATCTATCCTATCATCTCTCTGCTAAATCCTTCTCCCTCCTGTCTCCTGATTCTACCTCTTTGACCCTACTCTCCTCCATTTCCGCATCCAATGACTCGGCCCTCCTCTCCTGCTCTGTGGCTGAGTGACCCAGTGCGAGCTTACCAAACAGGGCATTTATTTTTGGAAAACTCAACTTCCGGAGGACCTATCATCCTTTCACTATCTCCTGTCTACCTTCCCACCTGTTTCTGCTTCTAACGCCACGTTCTACCATTCTAAATGTCAAGCTTCTGCCTCTAACCATAGGAAACTATTTTCCACCTCCTCCCTCCTTAATCCTTCACCCTCTCCCGCCTCCCTCTCTCCCTCCTCCCTATATGTAGACAACTTCGTCAACCACTTTGAAAGAAGGTTGACAACATCCACTCCTCATTCACTCAGCCTACTGATTCCACTGGTCCCACTCACACAAAACTACCCTATGCCTTGACTTTACTCCCCTCTCTCCAGATGAAATCCTGAGACTGGTGAGGTCTGGCCATCCAACAACCTGACCGCTCGATCCCATCCCCTCCCTTCTAAAGACCATCTCTGGAGACCTTCTCCCATTCCCCATTTCCCTCATCAACTCATGCCTGACCACTAGCTGCGTCCCCTCAAGAAACCAACACTTGTCTCATCTGACGTCAAACTATAGACCTGCATCCATTATTTTATTTCCAAAACACTTGAGCATGCCGTCTCTGATCAACTCTCTAGTTAGCTCTCTCAGAACAATCTTCTTGACCCTAACCAGCCAGGCTTCGAGGCGGGTCACTCAACCGAGACTGCTCTTCCATGTCAGAGGCTCTCCGCTCTACCAAAGCTCTCTCATCCTCCTAGATCTATCCACTGTCTTCGACATAATGAACCATCAGTTCCTCCTCCCCACCTTCTCAGAGCTGGGCGTCTGTCTCTGCACACTTTTGGATTGCATTCTACCCGGCAGGTCGCTCCTACCAGGCAATGTGGAGAGGATCTGTGTCTGCACCACATACTCTCATTCCTGGTTTCCTCCAGGGCTTGGTTCTAGGCCCTCTTCTCTCTATACACCAAGTCACTCGGCTCCATCATTTACTGACATGGTCTCTCTTTTCATTGCCATGAAACCCCTGCAACTTATCCAGAACGTTGGAGCCCACCTGGATTTCAGCCTTCCCAAGTTCTCCCATGTCACCCTGCTCCCCCGTACACTTCGTTGGCTTCCAATCGAAGCTCTCATCCACTACAAGACCATGGTGCTTGCCCATGGAGCAGCAAGAGGAACTGTCCCTTCCTACCTTACGGCTATGCTCAAATCTTGCACACCAACCCGAGGGCTCCGTTCTGCCACATCTATTCCCTTGGCCCTCCCATCCCAAGCTGTTCTCTATCCTGGCACCCCAATGGTGTAACCAGCTTCCCCCTGAAGCCAGGACTGCAGAGTCTCTGTCCATCTTCTGAAAGCACCTGAAACCCTACCTCTTCAAAGAGTATCTTAAATAATCCCCCTCACCAAGCCCCACATAATTAAAAATAATAACTCTAAACCAACAATTGAATCCCCTCCATCTAGCTCTGACTTTGCTGATAATTACTTTTGAGGAAAAGTGTACTTAATATGCCTGTGATAAAGTATGTGGTTGTCCCACCTGGCTATCTTAAGCTGAATGCACTAATTGTCACGAATCCCATTTCCTGAGTCTGTTTTTTGCCTGTGTTCTGTCCTGGAGTGTTTTTTCTGGCGTCCTGGAACGCACCCTGTCTGGTTGCCGGGCAATGTAGCCAGTTGGGAGTTCTGATTACCCGCACCTGTATCCCATCAGCTATCTGCACACCTGGTCCTGATCATCATCTCTCCTCTTCATAAGCCCGGACCTGACATCCATTCCCTGCCGGATCGTTAGCCATGAACAGTATGTTGTGCCATAGTATCAGCCTCAAGTTGGATAGAATTTGTTTTGTTGTTTTTTACGTATTGCTTGCCTTAAACTTACCTCCGTTTGTTCTGTCTTCAGTTACTCACCCGGATCATTTACCCCATTCCCGCCTGGTTGTCGGAGGATTCCGCTACCCCATTGGATCCACCTATTTACTCCCATCAACTCACCACCGCTGCCCGCTACGCCACCTGGATATATCTACCCATTCACATTCACTTGTAAATAAATACTCACCTTCTTCCTACTCTCCTTGTCCTGGTCTGCTTCTGGGTTCGATTTTGAAAGAACGTGACACTAATGGTGATATGTGGTTGTCTTACCTAGCTAGATGAAAGCAGTACATGTAAGTTGCTCTGGATACCATATTTAGAAAGTGCTCTGGATACCATATTTAGAAATTTACTAAGCACGTACCCCTGAGGGGTCCCCGTGCCGAGGATCAGCTTGGCAGATGTGTTGTCTACCCTCCACCTGGGAGAAGCCTGTCAGGAAGTCCAGGATTCTGTAGTCAATGAACAGCATTCTCATATACTGTAGGTGTTCTTCTTGTGTAGGTGGGAAAGGGCAGTGTGAAGTGCAATAAAGATTGCGTCCTCTGTTGGGGCAGTATGTCAATTGGTGTGGGTCCAGGGTGTCTAGGATGATGATGATGCTGATGTAAGCAATGACCAGCCTTTCAAAGTGTTTCATTGCTACAGATGTGAGTGCTATGGGGCGATAGTCATTTAGACAGTTTACCTTGTTGTTCTTGGGCACAGGGATTATGGTGGACTGCTTGAAACATGTAGGTATTAGATACTGGGTCAGGGAGAGGTTGAAAATATCAGTGAAGACAATTGCCAGCTGGTCAGCGCATGCTCTGAGTACACGTCCTGTTAATCATGGTAATTGGCCTTGTGAATGTTAACCTATTTAAAAGTCTTACTCACATCGGCTAAGGAGAGCGAGATCACACATTAATCCAGAAGAACTGGTGCTCTCATGCATGGTTCAGTGTAGCTTGATTCAAAATTAGCGTAAAAATGCATTTATCTCATCTGGTAGGCTAGCGTCGCTGGGTAGTTCGCCGCTGGGTTTCTATTTGTAATCTGTGATAGTTTGCAAGCCCTATCACATCCGACGAACATCAGAGCTGGCATAGTAGGATTCGATCTTAGTCCTGTACTGATGTTTTGACAGTTTGATGGCTTGTTGGAGGTCATAGCGGGACATCCGAGCCAAACAAGCAGATGTCCACAGGACACATTCCTTCTTCCTGTTCTAATGAGAGACAATGAAGCATGTCCGCGTCACCTGCAGCTCTACCCTGCATTCCATCTATCATCTTTCTGAAATTAAGAAAGGGGTGGGGAGTGAGCAGTCACACCTAAGAGTGAGTGCTGGCAGAAAAATATTTAATTGCTTTTCTTTGCTTTTTTATCACTGGCCTACTGGGACAACTCTGCACTATGGATGTTATCTGGTAAAGAACATTTGCATAGGTGACACATTTTTGCAAAGCACAGTTAGCTAGGTCTGTTTCCCCAGACCCATATTAAGCCTATTCCAGGACCATAGACCCCCAAAGATAGATCCCAGCCATGAAGAAAAGTGAATACAGTAAAAGTATTATGCCGTATGCCATTGAAGGCAAAACTATTTCATTTACACTCTGGTACAGTATTTTATCTAGAAGATGGATACCTAGATCTATATTAATCTACTAGATCTGTGTCCTCCTATTAGGTTGCTGTACTGCTGGTTGAGACATCAGCCATCCTCTTTACGTTCAGACTGAGCATCTGAACTGAAAACCCAATTACTGTAGCATGAACGCTAGTTCAGCAAGTCTTGTCTGATAGGCTGCTGATCCATTATGTGTCTAATTGCTGTCCTATCAGTCCAAATTAAATGTGCACTGTGGAGTCAATGTGCATCATCAACCCATATTCTGTCACTTCCCTCTGAATCATCTTGACTAACGAAGGAGGGTGAGATGGAGAGGCTGGTTGGGGTGGGTGACTGTTTGTGGTGACTTTGTGTGAGAGAGAACCATTATTTACTCCTCTGGGCTAGTTTGACAAAGTAGCCATAGCAACCGCTATAGTACAAGGGCTTCATTTGACTTAATCTAGATGGAAGGGAGACAATATGAAACCTCTTATCCTGCGCCCCCACGGTGGACCGTGGGGTGTTTAGGCCCATCTGAACATGTGAAGATGGCTTTGTAATGGTTCCATTTGGACTGACACAAAGATTGAACCACAAGCTGCATGAGATAGCGAAATACAATGTCTTTTCATTCAAATTTACTGTAAAATGTACATTCCAATTGATCTCCTAAACTGAAATGGAGTTGACCCCAACCATGATATGCAACATTCTCCTCCATACATCGCTTCAGTATATGGTCATGAAACACCAGCTAACCACTACATTTCTTTTCCCAGGGCAGTCCATGGATGTGAACCAATAGAGACTTTCATTATGCTGTTCAATGGAGCAGTAATATCGTAGTCTACTGGGACATTGGCTATTTTAGCTGGCTGTATGGGAGGGAGTGAGGGGGGTGTTGCTGTGAAGGCACAAGCAGCCCAGTGGAATAAGAGACTGAGCAGTTGGAAGATAATATTGCCGATAACTGGGCCTCATCCTTCCGCTCATCCCTCACAGGACAGGACAAGACTGTCAAGAAGGGCACAATGGTATTTGGAGACTTTATGTTGTTATTCATCCGTTATAGTTTCACGTTTTAATGTCATGTGCACAAATACTGTGAAATGTCTTTCTTGCAAGCTCTAAACCCAGCATGAAGTAATCAATATCAATGTAGCACTAAAAATAAGAAATAAGAAGAACATGAAGAAAGAAGCTACTGTATATACAGGGTCAGTTCCAATAGCATATTTACAATGTGCAGGGATACTGGAGTGATAAGAGAGAGCTCTGTAGGGGTAAGGTGACAAGGCATCAGGATATATGATAAACCAAATCAAATTAAATTGTATTTGTCACATACACATTTTTAGCAGATGTTATTGCAGGTGTAGCGAAATTATTGTGTTCCAAGCTCCAACAGTGCAGTAGTATCTAACAATTCTCAACAATACACACAAATATCAACGTAAAATAATGGAATTAAGAAATATATAAATATTAGGATGAGCAATGTCTGAGTGGCATTGACTAAAATACACTAGAATAGAATACAGTATATACATATGAAATGAGTAAAGCAGCATGTAAACACTATTAAAGTGACTAGTGTTCCATTATTAAAGTGCCAGTGATTCCATGTCTATGTATATAGGGCAGCAGCCTCTAAGGTGCAGAGTTGAGTAACCAGGTGGTAACCGGCTAGTGATGGCTATTTAACAGTCTGATGGCCTAAGATTAAAGCTGTTTTTCAGTCTCTCGGACCCAGCTTTGATGCACCTGTACTGACCTCGTCTTCTGGATGATAGCGGGGTGAACAGGCCATGGCTCATGTGGTTGATGTCCTTGATGATCTTTTTGGCCTTCCTGTGACATCGGGTGCTGTAGGTGGAGGGCAGGCAGTGTGCCCCAGGTGATGCTTTGGGCAGACCGCACCACCCTCTGGAGAGCCATGCAGTTGCAGGCGGTGCAGTTGCCGTACAGAGTAGCAGCAGAGTAAATTATGATTGTATGTGAGTGTGTTTGTGTGTCCGTGTATGTGTCCAGTATAAATATGTGTGCATGTTATGTGTGTGCTGGCTTGCCATGTGTGTGAGTGTGTGGAGTCATATGAGTGTGCATTAGAGATAAAATATAAGGGTCAACTCAGATGGTCTGTGTAGCCATGCTGTTAGCTATTTATCAGTCTTATGGCTTGGGGATAGAAGCTGTTCAGGAGCCTGTTGGTGTCAGACATGAGGTACCAGTACCACTTGCCATGCAAGTCTGTGTCTGCACCACGTACTCTCGCTACTGGTGTCCCCCATGGCTTGGTTCTAGGCCTTCTCCGCTTCTCTCTATACACCAAGTCACTCGGCTCCGTCATATCCTCTCCTATCATTTCAATGAGGATGACACTCAACTACTTTTCTCCTTCCCACCTTCTGACACCCAGGTGTTGACACACATCTCTGCATGCCTGGCAGATATCTCCACTTTGATGTCATCCCACCACATCAATCTGAAACCTCGACAAGACGGAGCTGCTCTTCCTCCCGGGGAAGGCCTGCCTTCTCAAAGACCTCTCCATCACGGTTGACAACTCCACGGCGTCCCCCTCGCAGAGTGCAAATAACCTTGGAGTGACCCTGGACAAAACCATGTCGTTCTCTGCAAACATCAAAACAGTGACTCGGTCCTGCAGGTTCATGCTCTACAATATCCATAGAGTACGACCCTACCTCACACAGGAAGCGGCACAGGTCCTAATCCAGGCACTTGTCATTGCCCATCTGGACTACTGCAACTCACTGTTGCCTGGACTCCCCGCTTGTGCCATCAAACCCCTGCAACTTATCCAGAATGCTGCAGCACATCTGGTGTTTAACCTTGCCAGCCTTCCAGTCAAAGCTTGCTTCCACTACAAGACTATGGAGCTTGCCTCCGGAACAGAAGAGGAATTGCCCCTCCCTCCCGTCAGGCTATGCTCAAAACATACACCCCACACCGAGCACTCTGTTCTGCCACCTCTCTTGGCCCTATGGGAGGGCTGCTCCTGCTCAGCCCAGTCCAAGCTCTTCTCTGTTCTGGCACACCAATGGTGTAACCAGCTTCCCCCTGAAGCTAGGACAGCAGAGTCCCTGCCCATCTTCAGAAAACATCTGAAACCCTACCTCTTGTAGTGGAAATTTCCTGTATTACCAGATCATGAGAGCAAAGCACAAACAAGTCAGAGTTATCATTAAGTCCATCTTTAATTATATGAGCTCCATCACAACCTTGTGACTCTCAGATCAATTCAGTGTCTATAAATGAATTCTCTGAGAGTGCTTACAAAACAGTTCTTAGTATCATTTATAGCCAAGACACACCCATCTCAACTCACATGACGAATAACAGATCTTAGGAACATTACAAAGGAAGACTTTACTTGAGAGAGGAGTATCCCATAGTCAGACAGCATTAGCTATAAATTATCGTTCAGCTTTGTCTCCTAAACTATGTTCTTATCTCACTCTTAGTACCACTCAGGACCAAAAACAAAACCTCATCCACTAGCATATATCAAATACAGCTCTCCTGGACAAGATCACAGAGACACAGTGACTGGCACACAGACATTGTGGAGCCAAGAGATAATTGGTTCCCGCTCAATCATCCCTTCACATGGTTTAAAAGATATGTTTACATATGAAGACAAGCTTGGCCTCTCCCCTCTCTGCGGCCCAAGTAACTGAACCCAGGACAGAGAAAGGATAACTGCAAATGGCCACCACTATAGTACAACAAGATACATTCTAAATGAGAAGTAACTCACAAGCATATAATGAAAATAAAACATCTTATCTATGTTACCCAACTATTCTGATACATCCCCAACACTCTTCAAAGAGTATCTTAAATAATCTCACCGCACCTGTACCACACCTGTGCCTTTCGTGAACATCACCCGTGCCTTTCATGAACAAACACCCGTACCTTTTGTGAACTAACAAGCACGGAGCCTTTTGTAAAATAATAATCACACTTTACCTTTATTTGTTTTGACCGACCGCTATCGTGTTGTCAGCAAACTTAATGATGGTGTTGGAGTTGTGCGCGCCATTGAGTCGTGGGTGAACGGGGAGTACAGGAGGGGACTAAGCACGCACCCCTGAGGGGCCCCTGTGTTGAGGGTCAGTGTGGCGGATGTGTTGTTGTCTACTCTCACCCCCTGGGGCCGGCCTGTCAGGAAGTCCAGGATCAGTTGCAGAGGGAAGTGTTCAGTCCCAGGGTCCTTAGCTTAGTGATGAGCTTGGAGGGCACTATGGTGTTGAATGCTGAGCTGTAGTCAATGAACAGCATTCTCACATAGGTATTCCTCTTAAATAGGTGGGTGAGAGCAGTGTGGAGTGCAATAGAGATTGCATCGTCTATGGATCTGTTGGGGCGGTATGCCAATTGGAGTGTGTCTAGGGTTTCAAAGATGGTGGAGTTAATGACTGCCATAACCAGCCTCTCAAAGCACTTCATGAATACAGATGTGAGTGCTAAAGGGCGTTAATCATTGTGGCATGAAGCCTTAAGAATTCTTAGGAACAAGAATGATGGTAGTCAGTTTAAGACATGGGGATTACAAATAGTAGTCACCTTAAAAAAATGTGGGGATAATAAATGGTCATCACCTTAAGATGTGGGGATTATCCTGTGGCTTACTGCATTATTGTCGAATAGCCCCCGTCATATGCAACTTTTCAGGGAAGTTAGGAACCAATATACACAGGCAGTTTGAAAAAGCTAGCCTTTGCATTCCTGACAGAAATTTGCATCCTGTAGCATAAACTCAAAAAAGTTATGGTACACTGTAAAGTCCATGGAGAATAAGAGCACCTCCTCACAGCTGTCACCACTGATAAATCCACGATAATCAAGAATTTCAGTAAGCATTTTTCTACGGTTGGCCATGCTTTCCACCTACCCCGGTCAACAGCTCTGTACCCCCCACAACAACTTTCCCAAGTCTCCCCCACTTCTCCTTCACCCAAATCCAGATAGCTGATGTTCTGAAAGAGCTGCAAAATCTGGACCCCTACAAATCAGCCGCAATTGTTGCAACCCCTATTACGAGCTTGTTCAACCTCTCTTCTTATCGTCTGAGATCCCTAAAGATTGGAAAGCTGCAGCGGTCATCCCTATCTTCAAAGGGGGAGACACTCTAGACCCAAACTGTTACAGATCTATATCTATCCTACCCTTCTTTTCTAAAGTCTTTGAAAGCCAAGTTAACAAACAGATCACTGACCATTTCGAATCCCACCGTACCTTCTCCGCTATGCAATCTGGTTTCCGAGCTGGTCATGGGTGCACCTCAGCCACGCTCAAGGTCCTAAACAAAATCATAACCGCCATTGATAAAAGACAGTACTGTGCAGCTGTCTTTGACCTGGCCAAGGCTTTCGACTCCAAATTACTGCATTAACATCGGCAGACTCAACAGCCATGGTTTCTCAAATGACTGCCTCGCCTGGTTCACCAACGACTTCTCAGAAAGAGTTCAGTGTGTCAAATCGGAGGGCCTGTTGTCCGGACCTCTGGCAGTCTCTATGGGGGTGCCATAGGGTTAAAATCTCGGGCCGACTCTCTTCTCTGTATACATCAATTATGTCACTCTTGCTGCTGGTGATTCTCTAATCCACCTCTACGCAGAAGACAGCATTCTTTATACTTCTGGCCCATCTTTGGACACTGTGTTAACAAACCTCCAGACGAGCTTCAATGCCATACAACACTTCTTCCATGGCCTCCAACTGCTCTTAAATGCAAGTAAAACTAAATGCATGCTTTTCAACCGATCGCTGCCCGCATCTGCCTGCCTGTCTAGCATCACTACTCTGGACGGTTCTGACTTAGAATATGTGGACAACTACAAATACCTAGGTGTCCGGTTAGACTGTAAACTCTCCTTCCAGACTCACGTGAAGCATCTCCAATCCAAAATCAAATCTAGAATAGGCTTCCTATTTTGTAACAAAGCATCCTTCACTCATGCTGCCAAACATACCCTTGTAAAACTGACTATCCTACCGATCCTTGACTTCAGTGATGTAATTTACAAAATAGCCTCCAACACTCTACTCAGCAAATTGGATGCAGTCTATCAAAGTGCCATCCGTTTTGTCACCAAAGCCCCATATACTACCCACCACTGTGACCTGTATGCTCTCTTTGACTGGCCCTCGCTTCATATTCGTCGCCAAACCCACTGGCTCCAGGTCATCTATAAGTCTTTGCTAGGTAAAGCCCCGCCTTATCTCAGCTCATTGGTCACCATAGCATCACGCACCCGTAGCACGCGCTCCAGCAGGTATATTTCACTGGTCATCCCTAAAGCCAACTCCTCCTTTGGCTGCCTTTCCTTCCAGTTCTCTGCTGCCATTGACTGGAACGAATTGCAAAAATCACTGAAGCTGGAGTCTTACATCTCCCTCACTAACTTTAAGCATCAGCTCTCAGAGCAGCTTACCGATCATTACAACTGTACATAGCCCATCTGTAAATAGCCCACCCAAGTGCCTCATCCCCATATTGTTATTTATTTTTTTGCTACTTTGCACCCCAGTATCTCTACTTGCACATTCATCTTCTGCACATCTATCACTCCGGTGTTGATTTTTATATTGTAGTTATTTCACTACTATGGCCTATTTATTGCCTTACCTCCCTAATCTTACTATATTTGCACACACTGTATATAGATTTTTCTATTGTGTTATTGACTGTACGTTTGTTCATCCCATGTGTAACTCTGTGTTGTTTGTGTCGCGCTGCTGTGCTTTATCTTGTCCAGGTCGCAGTTGTAAATGAGAACTTGTTCTCAACTGGCCTACCTGGTAAAATAAAGGTGAAATTTTAAAAATACATGGTAGTCACCTTAAGACTCCCGAGTCGTGCAGCGGTCCAAGGCACTGCATCTCAGTGCAAGATGCGTCACTACAATCCCTGGTTTGATTCCAAGCTGTATCACATCCGGCCGTGTTTGGGAGTCTCATAGGGCGGCGCACAATTGGCCCAGCGTCTTCCGGGGTTGGCCGGGGTAGGCCATCATTGTAAATGATAATTTGTTCTTAACTGACTTGCCTAGTTAAATAAAGGTTAAGTAAATTTAAAAAAATGTACTTGGGGAATATAGATGGTAGTCACTTTAAAACATGGGCGATTATAGATGGTAGTCACTAAAACATGTTGGGATTTTGGATGGTAGTCACTTTAAGGAGTGCGGGGATTATAGATGGTAGTCACTTTAAAACATGTGGGGACTATAGATGGTAGTCACTAAAACATGTTGGGATTATAGATGGTTGTCACTTTAAGACTGGTGGGGATTATAGACGGTAGTCACTAAAACATGTTGGGATTATAGAGGGTAGTCACTAAAACATGTTGGGATTATAGATGGTTGTCACTTTAAGACTGGTGGGGATTATAGACGGTAGTCACTAAAACATGTTGGGATTATAGAGGGTAGTCACTAAAACATGTTGGGATTATAGATGGTAGTCACTTTAAGATATGTTGGGATTATAGATGGTAGTCACTTTAAGACGTGTGGGGATCATAAAGGTTTAATAAGTACTTCACAATAGAAATTTCCCCTTGGAGCAGCTGGAAGACAGTAGGGCCTTCTATAGCAGACAACTGTGTCGTCCCTCCTCTCCTCCCTCTCTTTCTACCCCCTCCAGGGTTCTCTTCCACTGAACGCTCAGGACAGGACAGTCAAGGCGAGAGCACAGAGGAAAGCATCAGTCATTATTCATAATTTAAACATTTATAAATGGGTTTTGGACCCTTTATGTTGTGTTTGTTATAGTCTTTTTAGATTCTTTAACTGATTATATACATTTTTAACTGATAGCATGGGCCTATATATGTATTTGATCCACTATGGCTGTGAGCGTTATACAGCAGAGTATTGACCACTACAGAATCACGGAGAACCTCACCAGCAGATTGTAGTAGCAAACAGCTGGAGGCAGGGCTTTCTCCTATAGAGCTCCATTTTTACGGAATGGTCTGCCTACCCATGTGAGAGACGCAGACTAGGTTTTAACCTTTAAGTCTTTATTCAAGACTCATCTCTTCAGTAGGTCCTATGATTGACTGTAGTCTGGCCCAGGAGTGTGAAGGTGAATGGTAAGGCACAGGAGCAACAAACCGCCCTTGCTGTCTCTGCTTGGCCGGTTCCCCTCTCTCCACTGGGATTCTCTGCCTCTAACCCTATTACAGGGGCTGAGTCACTGGTTTACTGATGCTCTTCCGTTCCGTCCCTAGGAGAGGTGTGTCACTTGAGTGGGTTGAGTCACTGACATGATCTTCCTGTCTGGATTGGCGCCCCCCTTGCGTTGTGCCGTGGCGGAGATCTTTGTGGGCTTACTCGGCCTTGTTTCAGGATGGTAAGTTGGTGGTTAAAGTTATCCCTCTAGTGGTGTGGGGGCTGTGCTTTGGCAAAGTGGGTGGTGTTATATCCTGCCTGTTTGGCCCTGTCCGGGGGCATCGTCGGACGGGGCTACAGTGTCTCCTGACCCCCTTTGTCTCTACCTCCAGTTATATCTGGAGTATTTCTCCTGTCTTATCCGGTGTCCTGTGTGAATTTAAGTATGCTCTCTCGAATTCTCTCTCTCCTTTTCTCTTTTTCTCTTTCTCTCTTTTATTTCTCTCTCTCAAAGGACATGAACCCTAGGACCATGCTTCAGGACTATCTGGCCTGATGACTCCTTGCTGTCCTCAGTCCACCTGGCCGTGCTGCTGCTCCAGTTTCAACTGTTCTGCCTGCGGCTATGGAACCCTGACCTGTTCACCGAACATGCTGCCTGTCCCAGACCTGTTGTTGTCAACTCTCTAGAGACAGCTGGAGCTGTAGAGGAAGTCTGAATGATCGGCTATGAAAAGCCAACTGACATTTACTCCTGAGGTGCTGACCTGTTGCACCCTCGACAACCACTGTGATTATTATTATTTGACCCTGCTGGTCATTTATGAACATTTGAACATCTTGGCCATGTTCTGTTATAATCTCCACCCGGCACAGCCAGAAGAGGACTGGCCACCCCTCATAGCCTGGTTCCTCTCTAGGTGTCTTCCTAGGTTCCGGCCTTTCTAGGCAGTTTTTCCTAGCCACCGTGCTTCTACACCTGCATTGCTTGCTGTTTGATGTTTTAGGCTGGGTTTCTGTACAGCACTTTGTGACATCAGCTGATGTACGAAGGGCTTTATAAATACATTTGATTGATTGTCATTTCCTCTACAACAGAACAGTCTGTCTCCTCAGAGACTCAGGAGGATACTGTACTCAACTAAATGAGGATTTGCTGATGAAACTAAAGCTATACATACTCCACCAATAGGGCCTTCTAAAGCCCTCCTGTCATCTTACTTTATTTCAGTCCATAGCTTTTAGGGCCTTAATTACATAAAACATGATGAATTGATTGATTGATTTTAATACAGCTAGTAGAACTCCTCTTAGCTAAATTAAAAACGGCGTCTGTACATTAAAACTGACATCAATAATTCTCCCAGGGATGTTTTTAACCAGTACTAATCCAGTGCCCAGCGGCCAGCCCTCAACCCTCCTGACAGCCAAGGAGATCAACCCTGGCATGCGTTGATTATTATTAAACCTCAGCTGTCATGTTGTTGTACTGTACTGTGCTAGATGATACTCTCTTTCTTTCTTTCTTTCTTTCTTTCTTTCTTTCTCTCTTTCTTTCTCTCTCCCCTCTCTTGCTCCCATCTCTCTCCTCCTCTCCCCTCTCTCCTCCTCTCCCTCCTCTCACTCTCTCTCTGTCTCCCCCTCTCTTTCACTCTCTCGCCCCCTCTCTCCCCCTCGCTCTCTCTCACCCCCTATCTCTCTTTCTACTCCTCTGTACACAAGCTACTATTAAGACATGTAGCTTTAAGACGTGGTACAGTACTCTCTACCTGTTAATAAGATGTGGTACAGTACTCTCTACCTGTTAATAAGATGTGGTACAGTACTCTCTACCTGTTAATAAGATGTGGTACAAGATGTGTGGCACAGTACTCTCTACCTGTTAGAGAGTACTGTACCACATCTTATTAACAGGTAATAAGATTTGGTACAGTACTCTATACCTGTTAATAAGATGTGGTAGCTGTCCAGTATGTCTGAGATTGAGTAGAACACCAGAGGGGTCTCCGGGTCATATGGCCCAGGCGGAACAAGCTACAGTAGTTTGAATGATAATTGCAGCAATTATGGGGCCTTAGATAATCAGTGCTATGGCTGGGATAATGAGGGGAGCATGTAGAGAAACATGAGACATAATAGCTCACACAGAGAGCTACTGTAAAAGCTAAATACATGTTAAACATGTTTCAAGTTCTGCATAATGACTAGAGTGGTTACATTGACTATCCTTTACATCAGCTTACAGTGCCTTGCGAAAGTATTCGGCCCCCTTGAACTTTGCGACCTTTTGCCACATTTCAGGCTTCAAACATAAAGATATAAAACTGTATTTTTTTGTGAAGAATCAACAACAAGTGGGACACAATCATGAAGTGGAACGACATTTATTGGATATTTCAAACTTTTTTAACAAATCAAAAACTGAAAAATTGGGCGTGCAAAATTATTCAGCCCCCTTCAGTTAATACTTTGTAGCGCCACCTTTTGCTGCGATTACAGCTGTAAGTCGCTTGGGGTATGTCTCTATCAGTTTTGGACATCGAGAGACTGACATTTTTTCCCATTCCTCCTTGCAAAACAGCTTGAGCTCAGTGAGGTTGGATGGAGAGCATTTGTGAACAGCAGTTTTCAGTTCTTTCCAAAGATTCTCGATTTGATTCAGGTCTGGACTTTGACTTGGCCATTCTAACACCTGGATATGTTTATTTTTGAACCATTCCATTGTAGATTTTGCTTTATGTTTTGGATCATTGTCTTGTTGGAAGACAAATCTCCGTCCCAGTCTCAGGTCTTTTGCAGACTCCATCAGGTTTTCTTCCAGAATGGTCCTGTATTTGGCTCCATCCATCTTCCCATCAATTTTAACCATCTTCCCTGTCCCTGCTGAAGAAAAGCAGGCCCAAACCATGATGCTGCCACCACCATGTTTGACAGTGGGGATGGTGTGTTCAGCTGTGTTGCTTTTACGCCAAACATAACGTTTTGCATTGTTGCCAAAAAGTTCAATTTTGGTTTAATCTGACCAGAGCACCTTCTTCCACATGTTTGGTGTGTCTCCCAGGTGGCTTGTGGCAAACTTTAAACGACACTTTTTATGGATATCTTTAAGAAATGGCTTTCTTCTTGCCACTCTTCCATAAAGGCCAGATTTGTGCAATATACTTGTTTGTTGTCCTATGGACAGAGTCTCCCACCTCAGCTGTAGATCTCTGCAGTTCATCCAGAGTGATCATGGGCCTCTTGGCTGCATCTCTGATCAGTCTTCTCCTTGTATGAGCTGAAAGTTTAGAGGGACGGCCAGGTCTTGGTAGATTTGCAGTGGTCGGATACTCCTTCCATTTCAATAGTATCGCTTGCACAGTGCTCCTTGGGATGTTTAAAGCTTGGGAAATATTTTTGTATCCAAATCCGGCTTTAAACTTCTTCACAACAGTATCTCAGACCTGCCTGGTGTGTTCCTTGTTCTTCATGATGCTCTCTGCGCTTTTAACGGACCTCTGAGACTATCACAGTGCAGGTGCATTTAAACAGAGACTTGATTACACACAGGTGGATTGTATTTATCATCATTAGTCATTTAGGTCAACATTGGATCATTCAGAGATCCTCACTGAACTTCTGGAGAGAGTTTGCTGCACTGAAAGTAAAGGGGCTGAATAATTTTGCACGCCCAATTTTTCAATTTTTGAAATGTTAAAAAAGTTTGAAATATCCAATAAATGTCATTCCACTTCATGATTGTGTCCCACTTGTTGTTGATTCTTCACAAAAAAAGACAGTTTTATATCTTTATGTTTGAAGCCTGAAATGTGGCAAAAGGTCGCAAAGTTCAAGGGGGCCGAATACTTTCGCAAGGCACTGTATGTTATAGAAGAATAACATGGTTTCAATTGACTTTTTCCAAAGATAATGATCTGGGTATTTATTATTTTCAGATTTCATTGGGTTATTGTTGTATTTTACATTGCCATCTATCTTCACTAGCCATATACGATCAAAGTAGGAGTATTATAAGCTAATTTGGAATAATATTTCATTTTGATTACTCTATCTGATATGGTCAATATTCACATAACACAATGCTTAAATGATGTTAAACCCTCCCAAAAATATGCCCAGGACTTTCAAAGAATTGTTTGGGTTCCAGGTCATTTCTGACAAACTAAGGGAAGGACCCATCATTGGAACATGTTGAGTACTGTACAAATTTTACATACCCTTTTAATTAAATCTTTTCACAACATGATTGCAACTGGGATGTCCATTTAAGCAATCACTTTCTAATAATTCAACCATGAACCAGTGATAAAGTGTCACGTTCTGACCATAGTTCTTGTGTGTTTTCCTTGTTTTAGTGTTGGTCGGGACGTGAGCTGGGTGGGCATTCTATGTTGTGTGTCTGGTTTGTCTATTTCTATGTTTGGCCTGATATGGTTCTCAATCAGAGGCAGGTGTTGTGTTAGTCATTGTCTCTGATTGGGAACCATATTTAGGTAGCCTGTTTTGTGTTGGGATTTGTGGGTGGTTGTTTCCGTGTCTGTGTTTTTCACCACACGGTACTGTTTTGGGTTTAGTTCGTTCCACATTTATTGTTTTTGTATTTCAGTCGCGTTCATGTGTAGTATTTCTTATTAAAAGAACCATGGACACTTACCACGCCGCATATTGGTCCTCCGATCCTTCTCCCCTCTCCTCTTTGGAAGAAGAGGAGTAAATCCCTTACATAAAGAGAGTTGTTCCATTTAAATACATATGACATCCCTGGCAGTGTTATTCCAATGTGTTATACAGGAATGAAGCCACTTGTAGGGGAACTGGACATTTATCCTCTCCTCTATACACCAGCTACTAATAAGACAATTATAAGTTATATTGGGATAGAGATGGTGTTTGACCAAAGCATACTGCACACTATAGAATAAGAACGAACAGCATTAAGTGGAATTAGTACAGAAGCATTATGTACTGTAAGTGAATTCATTCTGTCATAATAGCAAGGTTGATGTTCCTAACAACCATGTCACCATTATCAACCTATATGCTGAATGTACTGTATACAGAGCCTGTGGTGTATTTTGATTGGTTTTGAAGTTTAAGAATGAAAGGGGAACATCTACTGTAAGTAACAAATCAAATCAAATTGTATTTGTCACATACACATGGTTAGCAGATGTTAATGCGAGTGTAGCGAAATGCTTGTGCTTCTAGTTCCGACAATGCAGTAATAACCAACAAGTAATCTAACTAACAATTCCAAAACTACTGTCTTGTACACAGTGTAAGGGGATAAAGAATATGTACATAAGGATATATGAATGAGTGATGGTACAGAGCAGCATAGGCAAGATACAGTAGATGGTATCGAGTACAGTATATACATATGAGATGAGTATGTAAACAAAGTGGCATAGTTTAAAGTGGCTAGTGATACATGTATTACATAAGGATACAGTCGATGATATAGAGTACAGTATATACGTATGCATATGAGATGAATAATGTAGGGTAAGTAACATTATATAAGGTAGCATTGTTTAAAGTGGCTAGTGATATATTTACATCATTTCCCATCAATTCCCATTATTAAAGTGGCTGGAGTTGAGTCAGTGTCAGTGTGTTGGCAGCAGCCACTCAATGTTAGTGGTGGCTGTTTAACAGTCTGATGGCCTTGAGATAGAAGCTGTTTTTCAGTCTCTTGGTCCCAGCTTTGATGCACCTGTACTGACCTCGCCTTCTGGATGATAGCGGGGTGAACAGGCAGTGGCTCGGGTGGTTGATGTCCTTGATGATCTTTATGGCCTTCCTGTGACATCGGGTGGTGTAGGTGTCCTGGAGGGCAGGTAGTTTGCCCCCGGTGATGCTTTTTTTTTTTTTTTTTTTTTTTTTTTTTGAAACACGTCTCCTTTTGAATCTTGTCTAAATCCCAGGACCTTCACCTCTTCATAAGACCAATCAATAATTGGCAACTGTGGGGAATCAGTGGTGAGGCTAGAGAGAGAGAGAGCAATTCATGTCAAAGTACTGTGTTTCTTAATCCAACTCAGAGCAGTGAAGAGCAGATTTCAACCAAGTTTTGGACAAACAAATGGATGTGTTTAAAGCCTTCTTGACAGGCAGGGGCCCTCATGATCAAATGACATCATTAACGTTTCAATCTGCCTCCCAGAAGATAAGACAGTAGCCATTTTGTGTACTCTTAATTTAACAAATGAATGTAATTTATTTGAATGTAAAGCATTTAACCTGTTGTTATATCTCATAGTTTGGATCTCTGGGTCTAGAGTTTTTCCTGGTCAGGTCACCTGGTTAGTCAGGACAAACTCATGGCGTTGTGGATAACAGTCTATTTTTTGTCAACCCAAGAAAAATAATTGAATGTGCGTCTGAAGAGGTGTTTGAAGCTGACCACAATTTCCATCCAGAATACACATATTACTGTCTGAAGACCCAATCAGGAGCTCGCTTGACATATCCTTCCACCGTCACAGCTGCTTTAAATATAGACCCCCTGTTAATGGCAGGAAAAGAGAGCGTATCCCTCCCCGGCTCTGGCCACGCATTGACAGTGGGTGTAAATGAGTTATAGAGCCATTTCCCCACAGACACACCAGATCACTGACGAGAGAGAGAGGCCCGATGCAGACTGTAAACCACACAGATGGTATATAGACAGTGTTTTCCTCTTTAAGCCCTACCCTGTGACAGTGGTAATTACGTCAACAAAAATAGTGACTAAAATATTTGTCAAACACTTATTTTTCCGTGGTAATTGACGAGACTTTAGCTGACTAAATAGACAAATATAGAAAAAACAATAACTAAAATAAAATTATTCTTCATTTCAGTTGACTAAAACGAGAAGAGACAAAATTATGTACGTGACTAAAACCGGACTACAAAGTGGGCTGGACAAAATTTTGGGTGAGAAAGAGAGCTTTTCAGTGATAAGCACAATTAATATTAGTAGCACAGATGCAAAGTTCTGTTCAGCAGTGGGAAGGATGCGCCACACCCTCCACACACAGACTAATTCAGCTGTTGAGCTGTGGGGGATCAAGTGATGAGTGTAGGCAGACAGGCTCTTCTTCGGCTCCACAAATTGCACAGGCGACTCTCTTTCTTCCCCGTAGCTAACCAGTCAACACCAGCCTTCTAGTTAGCTACCCTTTGTCTCTTTAAGAGACACAAACTGCCTTACAGAATTTAAAACAATAGCAGCATTGAGTTTAAAAGTAAAACAACAGTAACTACAGTGTGTTTTTCTCTCCCTTGAGTATAGAAAAGTAGACTGTCTTTGAATTTGTAGTCTGGCTTACCCTTCACACTTTCCCTACTGCATTTCATAGCTAGGTCCTGTAGCCAACGTAGCCAAGTCTCCCTCTTTTCCTCAGAGAAAACAGCTTTTTTATAGCACTTACCATTCAAAAGATATGACCCATAATACCGGCGCTACGTTTTTTATTTCTATTGTGCATTGGCAGGCCGCATTTTACACATCACAGGCCATTCTAAAACTAGGCTACTTGTGGACCTGACTGTTAACCATTTGTTTAGGCTGCACCTTGTTCAGTCATGTTACCTCATCAGCTACCTCTAGCTAATAACCCGAGGCGCATTCAGCAGGACTCATAATTTTGGAACGTTCAGATAGAAATATGCTATGTAGAATAAACATGCCTCTCTGATATGTTGAATAATGAATAACACTGGCTCTATTCATGGAATTTCTATCTGCAATGTTCAAGAACGTTTTGCAACTGAAAGTGGCCCTGGTAACATTACCAGTAGCCTATATGCAAACATTTGGTGGCACAAAAGAAGGAAAAGGAATAGCAAACAATTTATTGACTAAATTCCTCTTGCCACAACACTATATCTGTCAGTGGAGGTTGCTGAGGGGAGAACGGCTCATAATAATGGTTGCAATGGAGTAAATGGAATGGAAACATGGTTTTCATATGTTTGATACCATTCCATTCTCTCACTAACCCGTTCCAGCCATTATTATGAGCCATCATCCCCTCAGCAGCCTCTACTGATATCGGGAAATCTCAGACTTCCGACTTCAGTGCATTCAAGACAACTGGGAATTCGGGGAAAAAAAAGAACTTAGACTGGGGAAATTCATTCTGAACAGTGATCCAACTCAGAATTCCAAGTTGGGAACTCAGGCCTCTTTCTAGATCTCTGACTTTCCAACCCCTAAGATCACTGATGTTATGATTCGAACTCGACCATCGCTGCAACTCTCGTACGGACTCGGGAGAGTCGAAGATCGAGAGCCACGCGTCCCCCGAAACACGATCCTGCCAAGCCACACTGCTCGCTTAACCCGAAAGCTAGCCTCACCAATGTGTTGGAGGAAACACTGTATCTCTGGTATCTGAAGTCAGCGTGCATGCGCCCGGCCCGCCACAAAGAGTCACTAGAGCGTGATGGGACAAGGACAAACCCTCCTCTAGTGCCTTAGACCGCTGCTACACTCAGGAGGCCTAGAACCACTAGTCTAATCACGCAGGTCCAGGATTTGTTTCAGCCAGGGTTCATTTGCATTTCACACATGCTTTATAGCGCAGTTCAGGGCACCAAACGCTCCAGGATCCAGATCATAAGGGGATATGTGAAAGCACCCTAAGGAGTTACAGTAATTCTTATATATTCCTACATACTGTATGTTTGTCATATTTCTGCTGTTGGGAAGAGAATAGGATGTTATGCAAAAAAAACATGTTGGTAGGACAAGGCTATGTATGTTTGTACACATGGAAGTCAGAGATGTATGTTTACTATAGGTTAATGAGGCAATACCAAATGTAATGACTAAAATGAAAGGGCATTTAGTTGACTAAAATGGCCCACTGGTTCCATCATTTCGACAATAACTAGACTAAATCATTATTCAAATGACAAAAATGTGATTAATACTTAATGATATTTTAGTCAAAATGACTAAGACTAGACTAAATCTAAAAAAAAGAGTGCCAACATGAACACTGCCCTGTGAGCAATATAGATATAATTTCACCCATGCCACCATCTTCCATTTCAATGGAATCATGTCTCTATGTGTGTGTGCTCGTGTGTGTCCTGCCTGCACACGTGTGTGTGTGCACAAGAAGGAGTGTGGGTCAGATATGATGTGAAAGGTTTATTGATGTGTACAATTATGGCTGGGGCATGGCTGTAGGCTGTGAGCCATACAGAGAAGGGACAGGCTGGGGTGTGTTATCAGTGCCTCAGAGCCACAATGGACTGCCAGTGGTAACAGAATCATAGCTAGGGACATGCATCTTTATCAGTGCCTCAGAGCCACAATGGACGACCTGTGGTAACAGAATCATAGCTAGGGACATTCATCTTTATCAGTGCCTCAGAGCCACAATGGACGAACTGTGGTAACAGAATCATAGCTCCTACAACTACCCCAGTGATGGATGAACAACGGGAATATCTCCAGGGCTCTTAACCATCTCTCTGCATCCCCTGGCTGGACAATATACCCTTGAGAAGTATTATAAAAAATGGGATGTATTATAATAACAATGGATAGTATCTATGTGCCTCTCCATCCATTCTCTGCTTTATGAAGTTAAAGCATGTAAACATACAGCTACAATACAGGCATACTGCTCTCTCTCGCAGACTTGGACCTTATCTATGAATGGAAAAACAATGCAGTTATGAAGAAATGTATTTAGAGTTGCAGCTCCAAAGCCTTTTCTCATACCACTCAATGTTCCACAGTGGAACTGTATCAAGTACTGATAGCTGCCGATATCAACTTGATGTGTTGTCATTATCAACGTGATGTGTTATCATTATCAACGTGATGTGTTGTCATTATCAACGTGATGTGTTGTCATTATCAACGTGATGTGTTGTCATTATCAACTTAATGTGTTGTCATTATCAACTTGATGTGTTGTCATTATCAACGTGATGTGTTGTCATTATCAACTTAATGTGTTGTCATTATCAACTTGATGTGTTGTCATTATCAACGTGATGTGTTGTCATTATCAACGTGATGTGTTGTCATTATCAACGTGATGTGTTGTCATTATCAACGTGATGTGTTGTCATTATCAACGTGATGTGTTGTCATTATCAACGTGATGTGTTGTCATTATCAACTTGATGTGTTGTCATTGTCAACTTGATCTGTTGTCATTGTCAACTTAATCTGTTGTCATTATCAACTTGATGTGTAGTCATTATCAACGTGATGTGTTGTCATTATCAACATGATGTGTTGTCATTATCAACATGATGTGTTGTCCTTATCCAATTGATGTTTTGTCATTATCAAGTTGATGTGTTGTCATTATCAACGTGATGTGTTGTCATTATCAACGAGATGTGTTGTCATTGTGAGAGAATTGATGTAAGGGACTGGAAATCCCATGTTAGGTCTTAGGTGTAATCAATCAAACGTTAGTCAGCTGCCATCTAGATATTTCCATGGGTAGGAGATCAATACCATGGTTGAATGATTGACCAATGCTAATTCAATTGACTTTTTCAATCTGAATGAAATCTATTCAGAAGCCCGAATTTGCCTGCTCTCTTGCTTTAGTTAAAAGTGAGTTAAGTAAAGAAGACAAGAGAAGGGGACAAACAATACAGAGAAGGATTGATCTAGCCTCTACAGAGAAATGCAGTGCAGTCATCATTTAGCCATATATTTAGTTTCTAGATTCCTTGTTTTATGTTCACTGTATTTTAGCAATTTTACATTCTCTGTTCTGCTTGGGGATTTAAAGTGGTTGCAATCACAAAACAAATGTATTTTTCCTCAGAAGTTGCTTTGTCCCAGCACCCAGACTTTACCCAGACTGTCTGTTGCAGACTACACATTTAAAATCTACCTTCCCCCAAGTTCTAAAATGTACAGCACTGTTACAACTGTAGCTGCTCAGTTTTACCACAAACAAACAGACAAAACACCACGGAGAATCTTCAAGAGGGCCGTTATTCGGTCCACCTAAGGCACATATGTCAAACTCATTCCAAGGAGGGTTTTCTGCGGGTTTTCGCTCCTCCCTTGTACTTGATTGATGAATCAAGGTCACTTATTAGTAAGGAACTCCCCTCACCTGGTTGTCTAGGTCTTAATTGAAAGGAAAAACCAGCAGACACTAGGCCCTCCGTGGAATGAGTTTGACACACCTGCTGTAAGGAAACATGACCTCAGATTAGCCATGATTGATGGCTGACTGTTTCACCAGACAGACACAGAAACAAAGCATGAAATGGACCTCGAGCCGTTGGTGTCCTGTCTGTACGCATCCACAGACAGACTCTAGATGCTGGCTCTTTCTCAATTTTCCTGTCTGTCCTCGATTCCTCGCATCTTATCTCCTTGTCTCCTATCAACCATATTGGAGTTGATGGTCCAAGGTCCCTCCCTCAAACGTTCTTTTCCAATGCATTTTGAGGAGGTGACGAAACAGAATGTGAGGAATCGAGGAAAGAGGAATTGAGAAAGAACCACCTGACTTTTGTCTTGAATTAGCATTAGCTCCTTCAAAACATGAACCCCCAGAATAATCCATCAGTCTGTCCATCAATAGGCCGTATTCATTTGCAGGCTTTAAGAATCAGCCCCTCTGTTTGTATCGTACCCGGCATGGAGGGTGATGAGCTGCAGCAGGTGGCCCTGACGGAGGGTAATTTTTTTTTATTTTTACCTTTATTTAACCAGGCAAGTCAGTTAAGAACAAATTCTTATTTTCAATGACGGCCTGGGAACAGTGGGTTAACTGCCTGTTCAGGGGCAGAACGACAGATTTGTACCTTGTCAGCTCGGGGGTTTGAACTCGCAACCTTCCGGTTACTAGTCCAACGCTCTAACCACTAGGCTACGCTGCCGCCCCGTAATGAGCTGCAGCAGGTGTCCCTGATGGAGGGTAATGAGCTGAAGCAGGTGGCCCTGATGGAGGGTAATGAGCTGCAGCAGGTGGCCCTGACGGAGGGTAATGAGCTGTAGCAGGTGGCCCTGACGGAGTGTAATGAGCTGCAGCTGGTGGTCCTGACGGAGGGTAATGAGCTGTAGCAGGTGGCCCTGACGGAGGGTAATGAGCTGCAGCAGGTGGCCCTGATGGAGGGTAATGAGCTGCAGCAGGTGGCCCTGACAGAGTGTAATGAGCTGCAGCAGGTGGCCCTGACGGAGGGTAATGAGCTGTAGCAGGTGGCCCTGACAGAGTGTAATGAGCTGCAGCAGGTGGCTCTGACAGAGTGTAATGAGCTGCAGCAGGTGGCCCTGACGGAGGGTGATGAGCTGCAGCAGGTGGCCCTGATGGAGGGTAATGAGCTGCAGCAGGTGTCCCTGATGGAGTGTAATGAGCTGCAGCAGGTGGCTCTGACAGAGTGTAATGAGCTGCAGCAGGTGGCCCTGACGGAGGGTGATGAGCTGCAGCAGGTGGCCCTGATGGAGGGTAATGAGCTGCAGCAGGTGGCTCTGACGGAGGGTAATGAGCTGCAGCAGGTGGCCCTGACGGAGGGTAATGAGCTGCAGCAGGTGGCCCTGATGGAGGGTAATGAGCTGCAGCAGGTGGCCCTGATGGAGGGTAATGAGCTGCAGCAGGTGGCCCTGACAGAGGGTAATGAGCTGCAGCAGGTGGCCCTGACGGAGGGTAATGAGCTGCAGCAGGTGGCCCTGACAGAGGGTAATGAGCTGCAGCAGGTGGCCCTGACGGAGGGTAATGAGCTGCAGCGGGTGGCTCTGACGGAGGGTAATGAGCTGCAGCAGGTGGCTCTGACAGAGGGTAATGAGCTGCAGCAGGTGGCCCTGACGGAGGGTAATGAGCTGCAGCGGGTGACCCTGACAGAGGGTAATGAGCTGCAGCAGCTGAGTGCCATCTTCCTTGTGAATTCCCTGTCTGGAATTGCAGGGAGTAAAAGCGTAGCCTACGCTTCTAGCATGACAAAGACCAAAGCCGGCGGGAGTACTATTGAGGACAGAGGTGTCTCTCTAAGGATCTTTTAAACAAACAAAAAGGGTTCTACTAGCATTTGTTACATCAACAAGAAAATAGCTTCAAGTGGAGTCGACTAATAAAATAATGGACAACTTGACCAGGGAGGTCCAGGACCTGAAGAACAGTTTGCAGTTCTCCCAGGGCCAGCTTGATAAGATTAAACAAAAAAACGTCAAGAAGACAAATCTGTAAGTCATTGAGAGAGGACATTAGTTCTGTGTGTGAATCCAAAAGAACAATAACAGAGAAATCAGATTATCTCGAGGGACAATCATGTCGAAACAACATTATTGTAGACGGAATTGAAGAATCTCCACATGAAACCTGGACGGAATCTGAGGACAAAGTGAGATAAATGATCTTGGGAAACTGAAGATGGACCACAGGAAGATTGAGTTGGAGGGTGCCAACAGGACTGGAAAACCCACACCGGCCCAAGTTCAAGGACAAGGTAGCGATTCTGGAAAAAGTCATGAACTTGAGGGGAACATACATCTTCCTCAGCAAGGACTATCCTGAAGATGTGCGCCAGAAGAGAAAATAACTTATCCTGGCCATGAAAGCTGTCAGAGCGCGTGGGGACATTGCTTACATCCGCTATGACAGGCTAATTGTCCACCCTCCCTTCCAAAAGCCAGGAAGGGATGAGAGAGCCAAACCTATGGGTTCGTAGCTTTAACCCTGCAGCACTTACATGCACACCAACTGATATTTGTTTGCTTCATTAGTTCTTTTCCATATTATGTCTATCTCTGAGAAGTTACCCAGGAAAGGGCTGAAAAAAGTCCCTTATTAACATATGTAGTCTTAGAAATAAGGTGAATGAAATCAATAACTTGCTAACATCAGATAACATTCATATATTAGCCATTTCTGAGACTCATGTAGATAATTCCTTTGATGATACAGCAGTAGCAATACAAGGGTATAACATCTATAGAAGAGACAGGGATATTTATGGGGGAGGTGTTGCTATTCAGCACCATATCCCTGTAATTCTTAGAGGAGATCTCATGTCAAGTGTTATTGAAGTACTGTGGCTGCAGGTTCAGCTAAAGACTTTTCTTTTGGGGTGTTTGTTGCATTGTGTTCATCACTGATTGTCTAGTATAGCATCCGTGATTCGTATCATCGATTGGACGGTCTATTTTGTATATGTTTTTATTGGAAATGACTAGGTGGTTTGGTGGTTCTATTTCTATTATATTTTGAGATGCTACTCGTTGAGATAAACATTAGCTTCAACTGAAAACAAGTTTATTTTTTTAAAATGGTATAAACACAACACATAGGCCACCAAGTGCTAACAGTCTATCTAAATAATGTGTGTGAAATGCAGGATAGTGTATGTGATATAAATGGAGAGGTCTACTTTCTTGGGGACTTGAATATTAACTGGTTTTCATCCAGCTGTCTGCTCAAGAGGACGCTTCTCACTGTAACCAGTGCCTGTAATCTGGTTCGGGTTATTAATCAACCTACCAAGGTGTTTACAAACACTACTGGAACAAGATCATCCACATGTATTGATCACATTTTTACTAATACTGTAGAACTCTGTTCTAAAGCTGTATCCATACCCATTGGATGAAGTGATCACAATATGGCTATATCTAGGAGAACCAAGGTTCCAAAAGCTGGGCCTAAAATAGTGGATCATACAACATATTTTGCTGTGACGCTTATGTGGATGATGTAAAAAAATATTTGTTGGTCTGTTGGAGCATGCAGACGCTGCACTTGATGCATTTATGAAATTGCTTCTTCCAATTATTGATAAACATGTTAAGAAGCTGACTGTTAGAACTGTTAAGGCTCCATGGATTGATGAGGAATTGAAAAACTGTATGGTTGAAAGAGATGGTGCAAAATAAGTGGCTAATAAGTTTGGCTGCACATCTGACTTGGTGACTTACTGCAAATTGAGAAATGATGTGACTAAACTATACAAAAAGAAGAAGAACTTCTATTTTGTAGCCAAGATCAATGAAATAAAGAATGATGGGAAAAACACAGGCATACTTTAAATTAAATTAGGGGCAGAAAGACAAATTCAACTCCACCTTTCATCGAATCAATGTCTTATTCATCACAAAATCATTTGATGTTGCCAATTATTTTTATGATTACTTCATTGGCAAAGTGGGAAAACTTAAGCAGAAATTGCCAACAATGAACAGTGTGCTAATGTATTCATGCATAAAAAACAAATAATGAAAGAAAACCATTGTAAGTTTGAATTTTGTGAAGATAGTGTGGGGCAGGTGGAAAAATTATTGCTATTGTTCAATAATGACAATGACTGACTATAGCCACTCCTATCTGTCATAGCTTTAATCGGAGCCGAGAGGAACGTGTTTGTCCCCAGGCCTGGAGGGAAGCCAAAGTCATTCTGCTACCCGAAAGTGGTAAAGTGGCCTTCACTGGTTCTAACAGCAGACCAATAAGCTGCCAGCTCTTAGCAAAATGGTGTTTGACCAAATACAGTGCAATTTATCTGTAAACAAATTGACAACAGACTTTCAGCTTGCTTATTAAGAAGGGCTCTCAACATGTACTGCACTGACACAAATGACTGATGGTTGGTTGAAAGAAATTGATAATAAGAAGATTGTGGAAGCAGTAGATTAAAGTGCAGCCTTTGATATTATTGACCATAACCATTTTTATGGCTTTTCAACCTCTGCCATATCGTGGATTCCGGGATATCTATCTAATAGAAATCAGAGGGTTTTCTTCAATGGAAGCTTTATTAGGTATCAAGGTAAGACCCAAGTGCAGACTGTGTGAAGTAACAATGTTAATTGTAACAACAGGGCAGGCAAACGACAGGTCAAGACAGGCAGGGGTTGATAATCCAGAGTAGGAGCGAAGGTACAGGACGGCAGGCAGGCTCAGTGTCAGGGACAGGCAGAGTGGTCAGGCAGGCTCAGGGTCAGGGACAGGCAGAGTGGTCAGGCAGGCAGGCTCAGGGTCAGGGACAGGCAGAGTGGTCAGGCAGGCTCAGGGTCAGGGACAGGCAGAGTGGTCAGGCAGGCTCAGGGTCAGGGACAGGCAGAGTGGTCAGGCAGGCAGGCTCAGGGTCAGGGACAGGCAGAGTGGTCAGGCAGGCTCAGGGTCAGGGACAGGCAGAGTGGTCAGGCAGGCTCAGGGTCAGGGACAGGCAGAGTGGTCAGGCAGGCAGGCTCAGGGTCAGGGACAGGCAGAGTGGTCAGGCAGGCTCAGGGTCAGGGACAGGCAGAGTGGTCAGGCAGGCAGGCTCACGGTCAGGGACAGGCAGAGTGGTCAGGCAGGCTCAGGGTCAGGGACAGGCAGAGTGGTCAGGCAGGCTCAGGGTCAGGGACAGGCAGAGTGGTCAGGCAGGCAGGCCCCAGGGTCAGGGACAGGCAGAGTGGTCAGGCAGGCAGGCGGGTACAAAGTCAGGACATGCAAGGATCAAAAACCAGGAGGATGAGAAAAAGAGAGGCTTTGGATAAGACAGGAGCTGTCAGGACAAACGCTGGTAAGCTTGACAAAGTATTGCTGATGATTCAACCATATACGTGTCAGCAACCACAGCTAATGAAGTCACTGAAACTCTAAACAAGGAGTTGTAGTCAGTTTTGGAATGGGTGGCCAGTAATAAACTGGTCCTGGACATTTCTAAAATGAGGAGCATCGTATTTGGTACAAATCATTCCCTAGGCTCTAGACCTCAGCTGAATCTGGTAACGAATTGTTTGGCTGTTGAACAAGTTCAGGAGACTAAGTTCCTTGGTGTTACCTTAGATTGTAAACTGTCATGGTCATTACATATAGATTGAATGGATATAAAGATGGGGAGAGGTCTGTCCGTAATAAAGAGACACTGTACTCTACAAAGCAAGTCCTGCAGGCTCTAGTTTTGTCGTATCTTGATTATTGTCCAGCCATGTGGTTAACTGCTGCAAAGAAAAACTTACTTAAGCTGCAGCTGACCAGAACAGACCGGCACATCTTGAGCTTCATCAGACGGCTAATGTAAATACTATGCATACCAGTCTCTCCTGGCTAAGAGTTTAAAGAGACTGACTGCATTTCGTCTTGTTTTTATAACGTGTGGAAAATTACAAACTGTTTGCATAGTCAAATTACGCACAGCTCTGACACACACACTTACCCCACCAGATATGCCACCAGGGGTCTTTTCACAGTATTATATGCAGTCATTAGTGCATGGAACTTCCTTCCATCTCTAATTGCTGAAATGAACAGCAAACCTGGTTTTAAAAAACAGATCAAACAGATAAAGATATGTTGTGTGTATGTATTGATATGTAGGCTATGTGTGCTGTTTTGTATGTGTATGCATGTAGTTCTGTCCTTGAGCTGTTCTTTTCTATTAATGTTATGTATCATGTTTCATGTTCTGTGTGGAGCCCAAGAAGTGTCGCTGCAGCTTGGTCAACAGCTACTGGGTATCCTAATAAAATACTAAATATGCTAAACACAGAAAATGCTGCCTAGATGTCAGCCATCTACAGAGACAAGACGTCAGTGGCCTTCCGGTACAGTACATTTCATATGAAATTATTACATTTTATGGGTTTATCATATTTTACCCGCATAGATCATACAAATCCAATCAAATGTCATTTGTCACATGCACAACTGGTGTAGACTATACCATGAAATGCTTGCTTACGAGCCCTTCCCAACAAGTTTTAAAATAATAATACACAATTTAGCAAAATTAGTAACATGAGGAATAAAAAAAAAACACAAGAATGGAGCGACAGGGAAACTAGACAGAAAGTATGAAGAAATCATATTTTCAAATACCTGCCCCTTTTCAAGCACGCAAACCGATAAAAAACAACAACAACAAAAAACGATTAAAAAACATCTGTGTGGCCCTCAGTTGAATTTCGAAATCCCGATGTGGCCATCGAGCCAAAAAACTATCCCGCCAATCTGAGAACGACTTAACCCCCTGGGCACAGATGTCAATTCAACGTCTATTCCATATTGGTCCAACGTAATTTAATTTAAATGTACCCAATGGGAAATTTCAGTAATGGATTTATTCTTTCTAGGTTTTAGGGTAGTAGCCTACAACTAGAATGTTTTTTTAGGACATTACATTTACTGTTGGATGAATACATACAGCGCCTTCAAAACGTATTCAGGCTCAATAACTTTTTCCACATTTTGTTCAGTTAAAGCTTTATTCTAAAATTGATTAAATAAATAAAAATCCTGATTAATCTACACACAATACCCCATAATTACATAGGTTTTTAGACATTTTTGCAAGTGTATAAAACCCTAAAAACAGAAATACCTTATTTACATAAGTATTCAGACCCTTTGCTATGAGACTCGAAATTGAGTTCAGGTGTCCTATTTACATTGATCATCCTTGAGATGTTTCTCGACTTGATTGGAGTCCACCTGTGGTAAATTCAATTCATTGGACATGATTTGGAAAGGCACACACCTGTCTATATAAGGTCCCATAGTTGGCAGTGCATGTCAGAGCAAAAACCAAGCCATGAGGTCAAAGGAATTGTCCGTAGAGCGCAGAGACCGGATTGTCTCGAGGCACAGATCTGAGGAAGGGTACCAAAATATTTCTGCAGCATTGAAGGTCCGCAAGAACACAGTGGCCTCCATCACTCTTAAATGGAAGAAGTTTGGAACTACCAAGACTAATCCTAGAGTTGGCCACCCGGCCAAACTGGTCAATCGGGGGAGATGGGCCTTAGTCAGAGAGGTGACCAAGAACTCGATGGTCACTCTGACAAAGCTCTAGAGTTCCTATTTGGAGATGGGAGAACCTTCCAGAAGGAGAACTATCTCTGCCGCACCATCAATCAGCCCTTTATGGTAGAGAGGCCAGACGGAAACCTCTCCACAGTAAAAGGCACATGGCAGCCCGCTTGGAGTTTGCCAAAAAGGCACCTAAAGACTCTCTTTAGAAACAAGATTCTCTGGTCTGATGAAACCAAGATTGAGCTCTTTTGCCTGAATGCCAAGCGTCACATCTGGAGAAAACCTACAACCATCCCTACGGTGAAGCATGGTGGTGGCAGCATCATGCTGTGAGGGTGTTTTTCAGTGGCAGGGACTGGGAGACTAGCCAGGATTGAGGCAAAGATGAACAGAGCAAAGTACAGAGAGATCCTTGATGAAAACCTGCTCCAGAGCTCTCAGGACCTCATACTGGAGTGAAGATTAATTTCCAACAGGACAACAACCCTAAGCACACAGCCAAGACAACGCAGGAGTGGCTTTGGGACAAGTCTCTGAATGTCCTTGATTGGCCCAGCCAGACCCCGGGACTTGAACCCAACCGATAATCTCTGGAGAAACCTGGAGAGACCTGAGACCTCACCCACAAACAGGACCAACGTTAGTATGAATCCGCTTGCACGGTCCCCGCAGACGGACAACTTTCTCATGGCTTTTGGAGGGAAATGCTGTAGGAATGCTCAACCGGTGTCGCTCATTCAGCCGACAGAAACTTTCAACCGGTTTTCCCCATTAAGCAGCGAGTCGGAGTCTGAGGCAGCATGTAGAGAGTGTAGAGAGTATAGAGATATTGTTATCCACGTCGGCACCAATGATGTTAGGATGAAACAGTCATCTTATCTACCAACAGAGACAGGGCTCTAACACCTCTAGCTCCACAATGAAATAGAGTGCAGGCCAGGCAGCAGGCTGTTAGCCAGCCTGCCAGCTTAGTGGAGTCTGCCACTAGCACAGTCAGTGTAGTCAGCTCAGCTATCCCCATTGAGACCGTGTCTGTGCCTCAACCTAGGTTGGTCAAATCTAAACATGGCGGTGTTCGCCTTAGCAATCTCACTGGAATAAAGACCTCCATTCCTGTCATTATTGAAAGAGATCATGATACCTCACATCTCAAAATAGGGCTACTTAATGTTAGATCCCTTACTTCAAAGGCAATTATAGTCAATGAACTAATCACTGATCATAATCTTGATGTGACTGGCCTGACTGAAACATGGCTTAAGCCTGATTAATTTACTGTGTTAAATGAGGCCTCACCTCCTGGTTACACTAGTGACCATATCCCCCATGCATCCCGCAAATGCGGAGGTGTTGCTGACATTTACTATAGTAAATTTCAATTTACAAAAAAATAAATACTTTTTTGTCTTTTGAGCTTCTAGTCATGAAATCTATGCAGCGTACTCAGTCACTTTTTTTAGCTACTGTTTACAGGCCTCCTGGGCCATATACAGCGTTCCTCACTGAGTTCCCTGAATTCCTATCGGACCTTGTAGTCATAGCAGATAATATTGTAATCTTTGGTGATTTTAATATTCACATGGTAAAGTCCACAGACCCACTCCAAAGGGCTTTCGGAGCCATCATCGACTCACTGTCACAGTCATACTCTGGCCCTAGTTTTGTCCCATGGAATAAATGTTGTGGATCTTAATGTTTTTCCTCATAATCCTGGACTATCAGACCACCATTTTATTACGTTTGCAATCGCAACAAATAATCTGCTCAGACCCCAACCAAGGAGCATCAAAAGTCATGCTATAATTTCTCAGACAACACAAAGATTCCTTGATGCCCTTCCAGACTCCCTCTGCCTACCCAAGGACGTCAGAGGACAAAAATCAGTTAACCACCTAACTGAGGAACTGAATTTAACCTTGCGCAATGCCCTAGATGCAGTTGCACCCCTAAAAACTAAAAACATTTCTCATAAGAAACTAGCTCCCTGGTATGCAGAAAATACCCGAGCTCTGAAGCAAGCTTCCAGAAAATTGGAACGGATATGGCGCCACACCAAACTGGAAGTCTTCTGACTAGCTTGGAAAGCCAGTACCGTGCAGTATCGAAGAGCCCTCACTGCTGCTCGATCATCCTATTTTTCCAACTTAATTGAGGAAAATAAGAACAATCCTAAATGTATTTTTGATACTGTTGCAAAGCTAACTAAAAAGCAGCATCCCCCAAGTGAGGTGGCTTTCACTTCAGCAGTAATAAATTCATGAACCTCTTTGAGGAAAAGATCATGATCATTAGAAAGCAAATTACGGACTCCTCTTTAAATCTGCGTATTCCTTCAAAGCTCAGTTGTCCTGAGTCTGCACAACTCTGCCAGGACCTAGGATCAAGAGAGACACTCCAGTGTTTTAGTACTATATCTCTTGACACAATGATGAAAATAATCATGGCCTCTAAACCTTCAAGCTGCATACTGGACCCTATTCCAAATAAACTACTGAAAGAGCTGCTTCCTGTGCTTGGCCCTCCGATGTTGAACATAATAAATGGCTCTCTATCCACCGGATGTGTACAAAACTCACTAAAAGTGGCAGTAATAAAGCCTCTCTTGAAAAAGCCAAACCCTAACCCATAAAATCTAAAAAACTATCGGCCTATATCAAATCTTCCATTCCTCTCAAAAAATATGAAAAGCTGTTTTCAGGAGGGCAGCAACTCACTGCCCTCCTGAAGACAAACAATGTATACACAATGCTTCAGTCTGGTTTTAGGCCCCATCACAGCACTGAGATTGCACTTGTGAAAGTGGTAAATTACCTTTTAATGCCGTCAGACCAAGGCTCTGCATCTGTCCTCGTGCTCCTAGACCTTAGTGCTGCTTTTGATACCATCGATCACCACATTCTTTTGGAGAGATTGGAAACCCAAATTGGTCTTCACAGACAAGTTCTGGTCTGGTTTAGATCTTATCTGTCAGAAAGATATCAGTTTGTCTCTGTGAATGGTTTGTCCTCTGACAAATCAACTGTAAATTTCAGTGTTCCTCAAGGTTCCATTTTAGGACCACTACTGTTTTCACTATATATTTTACCTCTTGGGGATGTCATTCAAAAACATAATGTTAACCTTCACTGCCATGCGGATCACACAGAGCTGTACATTTCAATGAATCACGGTGAAGCCCCAAAATTGACCTCGCTAGAAGCCTGTGTTTCAGACATAAGGAATTCGATGGCTGCAAACTTTCTACTTTTAAACTTGGACAAAACAGAGATGTTTGTTATAGGTCCAAAGAAACAAAGAGATCTTCTGTTGAATCTGACAATTAATCTTAATGGTTGTACAGTCATCTCAAATAAAACTGTGAAGGACCTCACCGTTACTCTGGATCTCTCTTTTGACGAACACATCAAGACTGTTTCAAGGACAGCTTTTTTCCATCTACGTAACATTGCAAAAATCAGAAACCTTCTGTCCAAAAATGATGCAGAAAAATGAATCCATGCTTTTGTTACTTCTAGGTTAGATTACTGCAATGCTCTACTTTCCGGCTACCCAGATAAAGCACTAAATAAACTTCAGTTAGTGCTAAATACGGCTGCTAGAATCCTGACTAGAACCCAAAAAATGTATCATATTACTCCAATGCTAGCCTCTCTACACTGGCTTCCTGTTAAGGCAAGGGCTGATTTCAAGGTTTTACTGCTGTCAGTATCTGTGATGGGATGAAAAGTGATTTTAGCTTCTAAAATGTGAGATTTGGGTTTTCATAAGGTAGGGCTCTGCTCAATCAGTGGCCCGCCCCGTGAAGGAACATGGGCTATAAAACTTTTCGAACAACCCCTCCTCTCCCTTCTTATATAAGCCCTTGACGACAATATAACCTCCTGTTCCGAGGACTTGAGGACGACGGTCCGATGTCAGAATTGTTCAGATAATAACTACAGAACGAAGCCAAGATCAGCGTGAGCTTTGGTTGCGAATGGTATGAACTTTGAACTATTATTCACTACAGAAGTGATACCTCCTAGCCGTTGAGTTAGCAACAGCAGATGCAAACGCAGGTTAGGAAGGAAAAGACAGAGTATCCCGTCTACCACACAACGACGTTACTACAACATATTCAATTTACCAGCAGAGGCATTCTTCAAAGGACAAAGGACTCGGTTTGGCAACACGGCCTTCCATCTACCACCATCCTACCGAAGTGCAGCTCAGAGTAAATATTTATTGCATTTTCCTTTTCCAAATGGCCGGTAATTTAGAATGCATAAGATAATGTATTTACGATAGCACAGCTTCGCCCTTTGTTCCTCAGTCTTCCCGCTCTTTCACTCAAACCCAGACCCTTTTTTTTGTGTGTAACCAGCTGTCATATCAGTTCCGCACAAGTTATGATTTAATTGTGTATTTGTGTAATTCTGAGTGATTAGTTAGGTATTTAGTAAATAAATAATTAAACCCAATTTTGTATTGCTGATTCAAATTGTTAGCCAGGGTTCGTGCAGATAACCAAGAATTTACAACTTTCAGATGAGACTGAATTAAGATGACAATTAATATTGACTGCTATTGATGTAAAATATTACTAGGTCTTTAAGAGTTTATTCGGAAGATAACAGCTCTATAAATATTATTTTGTGGTGCCCGACTCTCTAGTTAATAACATTTACATGATTAGCTCAATCCGCTAATATTAATTACGGATAAATTATTTTATAGAATAGCATGTCATATCACTTAATCCGGCATAACCAAAGACAAGACACTGCTAACCTACAAAGCATTACATGGGCTTGCTCCTACCTATCTTTCCATTTTGGTCCTGCCGTACATACCTACACATATGCTACGGTCACAAGATGCAGGCCTCCTAATTGTCCCTAGAATTTCTAAGCAAACAGCTGGAGGCAGGGCTTTCTCCTATTGAGCTCCATTTTTATGGAATGGTCTGCCTACCCATGTGAGAGACGTAGACTCGGTCTCAATCTTTAAGTCTTTATTGAAGACTCATCTCTTCAGTGGGTCATATGATTGAGTGTAGTCTGGCCCAGGAGTGTGAAGGTGAACGGAAAGGCTCTAGAGCAACGAACCATCCTTGCTGTCTCTGCTTGGCCGGTTCCCCTCTCTCCACTGGGATTCTCTGCCTCTAACCCTATTACGGGGCTGAGTCACTGGCTCACTGGTGCTCTTTCATGCCGTTCCTAGGAGGGGTGCGACACTTGAGTGGGTTGAGTCACTGACGTGATCTTCCTGTCTCGGTTGGCTCCCCCCTTGGGTTGTGCCGTGGCGGAGATCTTTGTGGGCTATACTCGGCCTTGTCTCAGGATGGTAAGTTGGTGGTTGAAGATATCCCTCTAGTGATGTTGGGGCTGTGCTTTGGCAAAGTGGGTGGGGTTATATCCTTCCTGTTTGGCCGGTCCGGGGGTATCATCGGAGGGGGCCACAGTGTCTCCTGACCCCTCCTGTCTCAGCCTCCAGTATTTATGCTGCAGTAGTTTATGTGTCGGGGGGGATAGGGTCAGTTTGTTATATCTTCAGTGCTTCTCCTGTCTTATCCGGTGTCCTGTGTAAATTTAAGTATGCTTTCTCTAATTCTCTCTTTCTCTCTCTCTCTCGGAGGACCTGAGCCCTAGGACCATGCCTCAGGACTACCTGGCATGATGACTCCTTGCTGTCCCCAGTCCACCTGGCCAAGCTGCTGCTCCAGTTTCAACTGTTCTGCCTGCGGCTATGGAACCCTGGCCTGTTCACCGGACGTGCTACCTGTCCCAGACCTGCTGTTTTCAACTCTCTAGAGACAGCAGGAGCGGTAGAGATACTCTTAATGATCGGCTATGAAAAGCCAACTGACATTTACTCCTGAGGTGCTGACTTGCTGCACCCTTGACAACTACTGTGATTATTATTATTGGACCATGTTGGTCATTTATGAACATTTGAACATCTTGGCCATGTTCTGTTATAATCTCCACCCGGCACAGCCAGAAGAGGACTGGCCACCCCTCATAGCCTGGTTCCTCTCTAGGTTTCTTCCTATGTTTTGGCCTTTCTAGGGAGTTTTTCGTAGCCACAGTGCTTCTACACCTGCATTGCTTGCTGTTTGAGGTTTTAGGCTGGGTTTCTGTACAGCACTTTGAGATATCGGCTGATGTAAGGGCTATGTAAATACATTTTATTTTATTTTGATTTAACATGGTTCACATCATTCTAGCATGACATAATAAACAAATGCTCTTAGCTGGAATAGTTTAAATTCATGGTACAATGTAGCTTTTTCTGCATTCACAGGGCTAACACCATTTCTCAAGAACTTTTTGGCTCTCACCGTTCTCTGAGAGAACCCAAATGGGCTCGGAGGTGAGACTTTATCGTAATACTCCATGAGAACTGATTTAAAAAAAGAGAAATAACTGCTCTCTCTGTCTCTCTCACTCTCAATAAAGCTTGTGTTCGGGGAAAAACAGCCGTAATGTCTTTCAGTTTAGCCTGGGGGAAAGTACTGCAGTGTTGAGGCTATATCACTGAAAGGTCAGTCCATCCTGAATCTGATTAAAACTCTTTCCTGGTAACAGTCAGTGCCAACCAGACGGAGCTATCATAATCGTATAAAGTACAACATAACAGCGGGGGTGGGTGGGGTTTGGAATATTGGATATTGAGATCTGTGTTAACACATCGATTTGACCTTTTGTAGAAATTCATGTAAATAGTGATATCACTGGGAATCAGTTGCCAACCTGTGTTTTCCCCCAATGTTCCCTCTCTGTCTCTCTCCTGTTTGTTATTTTGTTCTTACTATTTTTCCTTTCTTTCTCTCCTATTTCCTTTCTTTATCACACCCCATCTCTCTCTCTCTCTGCCATCTCTGCAGCACTCTACCAATCAAGCCCTTTATGGTAGAGTGGCCAGACGGAATCCACTACTCAGTAAAAGGCACATGACAGCCCACTTGGAGTTCGCCAAAATGCACCAAAAGACTCTGACCATGAGAAACAAGATTTTCTGGTTTGATGAAACCAAGATTGAACTCTTGATTTCAAACCTGCCACCATCCCTATGGTGAAGCATGGTGGTGGCAGCATTATGCTGTGGGGGTGTTTTTCAGTGGCAGGGACTGGGAGACTAGTCGGGATCGAGGGAAAGATGAACAGAGCAAAGTACAGAGAGATCCTTGATGAAAACCTGCTCCAGAGCACTCAGGACCTCAGACTGGGGTGGTTCACCTTCCAACAGGACAACACAGGGACAAGTCTCTGAATGTCCTTAAGTTGCCCAGCCAGAGCCCGGACTTGTACCCGATCGAACATCACTGGAGAGAACAGAAAATAGCTGTGTAGCAACTCTCCCCATCCAACCTGACAGAGCTTGAGAGGATCTGCAGAGAAGAATAAGAGAAACTGTCCAAATACCGGTGTGTCAAGCTTGTATCGTCATACTCAAGAAGACTCTAGGCTGTAACCATTGCCAACGGTGCTTCAACAAAGTACTGAGTAAAGGGTCTGAATACTTACAGTACCAGTCAAAAGGTTGGACACACTCATTCAAGGGTTTTTCTTTATTTTAAATTAATTTCTACATTGTAGAATAATAGTGAAGACATCAAAACTATGAAATTACACATGAAATCATGTAGTAACCAAAAAAAGTGTTAAAAAAACCTAAATAAATTTTACATTTGAGATACTTCAAGGTAGCCATCCTTTGCCTTGATGCCAGCTTTGAACACTTTTGGCATTCTCTCAATCAGCTTCATGAGGTAGTCACCTGGAATGCATTTCAATTAACAGGTGTGCCCTGTTAAAAGTTCATTTGTAAAAGACCAAGTCCATATTATGGCAAGAACAGCTCACATAAGCAAAGAGAAATGAGAGTCCATTGTTTCTTTAAGATATGAAGGTCAGTCAATGGGGAACATTTCAAGAACTTTTAAAGTTTGTATAAGTGCATTCACAAAAACCATCAAGGGGTATAATGAAACCCTTGTTTCATGTTTTCCACGATCAGCTCCTTGGTCTTTCTGACCTTGGGGGAGAGGTTGTTGCTCTGGCACCACACTACCAGGTCACTCCTCCCTGTAGGCTGACTAATTGTCACCGGAGATCAAGCCTACCACCATTGTGTCATCAGCGAACTTGAGGATGGTTTTGGAGTTGTGCGTGGCAGACCAGTCATGTGAGAATTACAAACTGGGACAAGGAGAGGTTGAAGAGGACACCGACGTCTGTGTTGATTTTGTTAGAGAGCATAAAAAAAACAGGCTTTATAAAGTGCACCTAAAGTGATTCTAAATGACTTGACACATGATACAATTTTACAGATTGTCACGTTGGTATGAATGATTAGGGAGACAGGCTCAGCAATGCGTAATATTTTTTTACATTTCTTACCCAAATTACAGCATGCAGTGTAAAGGCACGGAGATGAAGACCAAACAAACACTAAATAAAACACAGGATTGAAACCCCAAAAAACACTATATAAAACACAGGGTTGAAACCCAAACAAACACTAAATAAAACACAGGGTTGAAACCCAAACAAACACTATATAAAACACAGGGTTGAAACCCAAACAAACACTAAATAAAACACAGGGTTGAAACCCAAACAAACACTAAATAAAACACAGGGTTGAAACCCAAACAAACACTCTATAAAACACAGGGTTGAAACCCAAACAAACACTAAATAAAACACAGGGTTGAAACCCAAACAAACACTAAATAAAACACAGGGTTGAAACCCAAACAAACACTATATAAAACACAGGGTTGAAACCCAAACAAACACTATATAAAACACAGGGTTGAAACCCAAACAAACACTATATAAAACACAGGGTTGAAACCCAAACAAACACTCTATAAAACACAGGGTTGAAACCCAAACAAACACTATATAAAACACAGGGTTGAAACCCAAACAAACACTCTATAAAACACAGGGTTGAAACCCAAACAAACACTCTATAAAACACAGGGTTGAAACCCAAACAAACACTATATAAAACACAGGGTTGAAACCCAAACAAACACTAAATAAAACACAGGGTTGAAACCCAAACAAACACTATATAAAACACAGGGTTGAAACCCAAACAAACACTATATAAAACACAGGGTTGAAACCCAAACAAACACTATATAAAACACAGGGTTGAAACCCAAACAAACACTATATAAAACACAGGGTTGAAACCCAAACAAACACTATATAAAACACAGGGTTGAAACCCAAACAAACACTCTATAAAACACAGGGTTGAAACCCAAACAAAAGAGCGAGGAGTACCTCGAATAAATAACACAAGTGCACAATGATTAACACACAGAACGAGACCCGAAATCATCTGCACAATCCACAAAGGCAAGAAAGCCAAAAGACATAGCACAGGCACTCACATGCACCAACAGACATTGTAACAATAATCGACAGGACAAGGACACACTTATACAATTACTAATCACTGGGAATAGGGGCCAGGTGTGCGTAATGGAAGTTCCGAAGGGATCCGTGAAACTGATACTTTCATTGGTGTTCAATGATAATATCAATCTCCATTGGGATATTGTGATTGTACAATGAAATGTTTTTCTTTTAAATATACAATTGATCCTTACATCGGTGATGTTGTTACACTCTCCCTCCTATGCTAAAATAAGATCTGATAAGCCCCTCCATGACAACACAGGTAAGTTCTTTGAAGTGCACCTCTCAGCCCAGACCATTATTTATTTTTATTAACCTTTATTTAAAAAGGCAAGTCAGTTAAGAACAAATTCTTATTTACTACAACAACCTACCCTGGCCAAACCCTAACCAGAACAACGCTGGGCCAATTGTGGGCCACCCTATGGGACTCCCCCAATCAAGGCCGGTTGTGATACAGCCTGGAATCGAACCAGGGTCTGTAATAGCACCGCTAGCACCGAGATGCAGTGCCTTGGACTGCTGCGCCACACGGGAGCCCGACCTACAATATATAAAGGTGTAGCTTCCTGCCCGGACTTACAGTATATTAAGGTGTACCTCTCAGACCTACAGTATATTAAGGTGTACCTCTCAGACCTACAGTATATTAAGGTGTACTTCCAGAACTACACTATTGGAATGTGTACTTCTCAGACCTACAGTATATTAAGGCGTACCTCAGACCTACAATATATTAAGGTGTACTTCTCAGACCTACAGTATATTACGGTGTACTTCTCAGACCTACAGTATATAAAGTTGTACTTCTCAGACCTACAGTATATAAAGTTGTACTTCTCAGACCTACAGTATATAAAGTTGTACTTCTCAGACCTACAGTATATAAAGTTGTACTTCTCAGACCTACAGTATATAAAGTTGTACTTCTCAGACCTACAGTATATTAAAGTGTACTTCTCAGACTTACAGTATATTACGGTGTACTTCTCAGACTTACAGTATATTACGGTGTACTTCTCAGACCTACAGTATATAAAGTTGTACTTCTCAGACCTACAGTATATTAAAGTGTACTTCTCAGACCTACAATATATTAAGTTGTACTTCTCAGACCTACAATATATTAAAGTGTACTTCTCAGACCTACAATATATAAAGTTGTACTTCTCAGACCTACAGTATATTAAAGTGTACTTCTCAGACCTACAGTATATAAAGTTGTACTTCTCAGACCTACAGTATATTAAAGTGTACTTCTCAGACCTACAGTATATAAAGTTGTACTTCTCAGACCTACAATATATTAAAGTGTACTTCTCAGACCTACAATATATAAAGTTGTACTTCTCAGACCTACAGTATATTAAAGTGTACTTCTCAGACCTACAGTATATTAAAGTGTACTTCTCAGACCTACAGTATATAAAGTTGTACTTCTCAGACCTACAATATATTAAAGTGTACTTCTCAGACCTACAATATATAAAGTTGTACTTCTCAGACCTACAGTATATTAAAGTGTACTTCTCAGACCTACAGTATATTAAAGTGTACTTCTCAGACCTACAGTATATAAAGTTGTACTTCTCAGACCTACAGTATATTAAAGTGTACTTCTCAGACCTACAGTATATAAAGTTGTACTTCTCAGACCTACAATATATTAAAGTGTACTTCTCAGACCTACAATATATAAAGTTGTACTTCTCAGACCTACAGTATATTAAAGTGTACTTCTCAGACCTACAGTATATAAAGTTGTACTTCTCAGACCTACAATATATTAAAGTGTACTTCTCAGACCTACAATATATTAAAGTGTACTTCTCAGACCTACAGTATATTAAAGTGTACTTCTCAGACCTACAGTATATTAAAGTGTACTTCTCAGACCTACAGTATATTTAGAGCAGTGGAAGTCAACATAACAAGCATATTTTCCACAGATCTGTTATTTGGCCGGAAGAGGCAGCGCGGTCATTACTATATCGGGACCTATCCCTGGAGAGGCCCGCACTCCAAAATAAACTCCACACACAAACACACACACACAGAAATTATGACACAAACACGCCTCTCTATTCTCCATACGACCCCATACTGGTGTGGGATCAATAATTTGATTGCTTTCCTGTTGCTCGGAATTGTCCTGCATCGCATGAAATGCAGATGAGCTTTGAGATTTACATCAATTCACTGAAACCTACACTAACACAAGGTTATATTAACATATGCACTTTTCATGTAGCTTCCTTTTGGACAGCTAATAGCCTAACGGCCGATCATGCAACGTTATAGGCTACACTTTAAGGACCTGTTGCGGCAGGATTATTTTGCTGTGACAAATAGGTCAAATTAAGATCCTACATCTGTACATATTTCTCCTCGCCCAGGGTCTAAACTAACACAACTAGCAGTGTGGAGACTAGGTGCAGCCAGCCGCCTAAACAAGATGTATAAATAAACACAAGGTGGGGTAGGGAACCAGGAAGAGAAGGAGGGGTAAGAGGAGGGGAGGAGTCAGACCTATAGCTAAAGTAGGCAGACTAGGCTGTGTTTCGCAAAAGCAGCTTATTATCGCTAAGACTGGGGCTGTTCAGATCACAGATAGCTGGTCTCAGGGCATAATCACTACATACAGTACTGTAGAGGCCTTGTGTTTAGAAGAGTGTGAATTAAGAAGCCTGTCTCGTCCATAGAATAATATAATAATGGTCTCGTCCCCTACACCCACATGAGGAGAACATATAGAGAAGTAGGCCATGAAGAGCAATATAAGCCATTCCTGTACATCTGAATATCTGCATCCTCCTCTGAGTTTGCATGTTGCTTGATTGCATTTTTACAGCTTTCAGAGAGGGGGGGATGCATTGCACACTTCTAATCACAATAGCAGTCTCTTTTTACACACTGAATAAGGATTATGCTAAATGTGGATAATTTCCACATGAAAGGGTCAATCTGCGATTACTAAATTCAATTTTGGACTTTTAAATTAATCATACACCTATATATACCCACTGATTATTGAATAATATAACTTATGAATACCTCATGAGCTTAGTTCCATGTTCTTACCTCACCTGAACCCTTACCTCACCTGAACACAAACTTGTTTTATTCCTTTGTTTGTAAACAAAGTAATTGTAAACAAACACTTTATAGCCTCAAAACATTGTTAAAAATGTCATGTTGATCTCATGGATGGTCAGTCCTTGCATTCATAGCGCTGTCTATAAATTTGAGATTGGCTACATTTCTTCCGCTCATCCCTCAGCTACACCCTTGAAATAAGGGTTCCAAAAGGGTTCTACATATATGCTTACCTCAGTGTTTAAACTTTTACATCAGGAGTTCGAGTAATCTTATCATTTAAAAAAGATACACATGAGAATGTTTTAAACTGTACCTATATGGGAATAATTGTGCACGTATCTGGTATTCCCTTAATAATTTTACATATACGGTACTGCCGTGATTTATGTCTTTCAAATGAGTATTTTCAGTGATTTTATAGAGCGGAGAGAATAGAAGGGAATGAGTGAACCAGCAATGTATTGTACTGTGTAGTAAATATCCAATTGGACAGTTTAGCTAGTGTTGATTTTTCACTGTAACATGCCTAGTGTTGATTCAGGAGTTAAATTAACTTAAACCTTAGTGGTATAAAAAAAACAGTATTGGTGTTAAATACCAGAGCTGAGTGTGATTGTGTCATTTTTACTCTGTGTAGAGTAAAACACTCAAAACCACTTATCATAAACTCAGCAAAAAAAAGAAACGTGAAAGACCTTGTCTTTCAAAGACTCGTAAAAATCCTAATAACTTCACAGATCTTAATTGTAGAGGGTTTAAAAACTGTTTCCTATGCTTCACCAGACATCACCGCCAACAACGTCGCCTATGGGCACAAACCCACCATCGCTGGACCAGACAGGACTGGCAAAAAGTGCTCTTCACTGATGAGTCGCGGTTTTTGTCTCAATAGGGGTGATAGTCGGATTCGCGTTTATCATAGAAGGAATGAGCGTTACACCGAGGTCTGTACTCTGGAGCAGGATCGATTTGGAGGTGGAGGATCCGTCATGGTCTGGGGCGGTGTGTCACAGCATCATCGGACTGAGCTTGTTGTCATTGCAGGCAATCTCAACGTTGTGCGTTACAGGGAAGACATCCTCCTCCCTCATGTGGTATCCTTCCTGCAGGCTCATCCTGACATAACCCTCCAGCATGACAATGCCACCAGCTATACTGCTCGTTCTGTGCGTGATTTCCTGCAAGACAGGAATGTCAGTGTTCTGCCATTCCTCACAGAAATGTCTGGGAACTTACAGGTGCCTTGGTGGAAGAGTGGGGTAACATCTCACAGCAAGAACTAGCAAATCTGGTGCAGTCCATGAGGAGGAGATGCACTGCAGTACTTAATGCAGCTGGTGGCTACACCAGATACTGACTTTTACTGTCACACCCTGACCATAGTTTGCTTTGTATGTTTCTATGTTTTGGTTGGTCAGGGTGTGAGCTGGGTGGGCATTCTATGTTACATGTCTAGTTTGTCTAGTTCTATGTTTGGCCTGATATGGTTCTCAATCAGAGGCAGGTGTTCGTCATTGTCTCTGATTGGGAACCATATTTAGGTAGCCTGTTTGGTGTTGGGTTTTGTGGGTGATTGTCCTTAGTGTCTTGATGTCCTTGGTCTGTGTGTATGTGCACCAGTATTAGGCTGTTTCGGTTTTCGTTACGTTTATTGTTTTGTAGTGTTTGTGTTTAGATTTGTGTTGCTTCAGTTTAAATAAACATGGATCGCAATCTACACGCCGCATTTTGGTCTGACTTTCCTTCACACATTGAAAAACGTGACAGTTACTTTTGATTTTGACTCCCACTTTGTTCAGGGACACTTTATTCCAATTCTGGTAGTCACATGTGTCACGACTCCCACTGAAGGTGGCTCCCCTGCCTGTTCGGGCGATGCTCGGCGGTCGTCGTCGCCAGTCTACTAGCCGCCACTGATCCCTTTTTCCTTTTCTGTTCGTTTGGTCTGTTCCTTTTTTGTGTTTCTTGATTTTTGTATATATAAGCCTGTTAGGCCAGCCTAGGTTTGTGCGGGATTGCTATGCTGTTAGTTTGTATCTTATTTTTCAGTTTTGGGTCCTGTGTATGGGCCGGTCAGTTAATGTGCCTTGGGTTTTTGGCGTGACCGTTTTTCCCGGGAATAAAAAATATACATTTTCTGCTCTCTGCACCTGACTACAAACCCACTGTTGAAGAACTCTGACAACATGTCTGTGGAACTTGCTCAGTTTATGTCTCAGTTGTTGAATCTTATGTTCATACAAATATTTTGCTAAGTTTATTTCGAGGCATGCTCTATTTCAGGTTGCTTTTCAGAATGTTTTGTTTCATTATCTGTGTTTTTGCATGTACATTGATTGGTTGATTAATATTATGCTATACAAAAATAAATAACGTATCTTTTTCTAAACTAATCCAATCTGGTAGTAGTTGGAATTATTGCAATCATTACTGAGATGGTTGTTCCTGTTTAGATTATTTAGGTAGTCTCCTTACTCTATCCTCTCTACCCTGGTAGTCATTCGGAATGCAGATTGCGGGTGATTAAATGAGCCAATGGCTGGATTCAAGTAGATATTGCACTTCACTTTGCACGCCGGGGTAGCGTGACTTGCAGGCCTGATGTGGCCTATAAACCAGGAGTTTCCTAAGACCACTGTGTTAGGGTATAATTTGGCCCTCAAAGAAAGGTGTCATGATATATGTAATGTATTGTCATAAGGAGTTTAATTTTAAAGGCTAGTAAAGCTGGTGAAACTGTTTATTAAGGGTTCTAGGAAGAACTCTTCAAAGATGAAAAAGGTTCTGAGTAGAACCTTTTAAAGGGGTTTCTAGGCAGAACTCTTCATAGAGGGTTCTAGATAGAACCATATACAAGGGGTTCTATGGCAAACCGTACATTAACAACCCCTAAAGGGTTCTACCTAGCACCAAAAAGGGTTCCCTATGGGGACAAACCGAAGAACCCTATATGGTTCTACTTAGCACCTTTTTTTCTAAGAGTGCATTTGCCAAACCAGTGGTGGGGAGGCGCATTGTTATTGTTTGAACTGCAGATTAGCCCTTTAAAGAAAATAAAAAGGTTCAAATAGATGGAGAAAACTGTGCCCACATGTAATTATAAAGCTGCAATGGCTTTATAAATGTGTGGCAATTAACTGCTTTGATTCCTTGTAATTCATATATAGACAATTACATAATGTTCCAATAGTGTAAATCTTAATTATCACAAATAGTACATCTAAAATGGCACCCTATTCCCTACTGAACTATATAGGGAAAGGGGTGTCATTTTGACCTAACATATTGATAAAGTCATTACCGTCAGTTAAAGGGACCATTTAAATGAAATCTCCACGTCCTTACAATTCAACAGTGGCTGGCCTGTGAACCGCACTCTAAATGAAATCTCCACGTCCTTACAATTCAACAGTGGCTGGCCTGTGAACCGCACTCTAAATTAAATCGTGGAAGACTTGAAGATGGCGAGAAGGAGGGAGGGAGGGAGGAATAGGGGGAACAAACAAATTAGTAATAAGATGGGAGTTTTGTGGCTTATTGGGGCCAACAGAGGGCAATGTTATCTGTAACATGCATTTAAATCTGCCATATCAGGTGCAGAAGCACTTCAGGGATGGAAATGAGGCTTGTTCCATGGATGTTCCATTCAACCCTGGTCACGCCAAGGGCAGATTCATACAGATGCAGCTCCCACACAACGCATATGAGACGCTTGGAGCGCAATGATGAGGAGTGAAGGTGGAGAGGAAGGGCCAACCCAAGCCGTCTTTATGATAATACATAGGATTTCTTTTTTCCTTTTAAAACTTGAGGGTGACTTTCGTATCTTAACTTGATGTATTTCCTTTCTATATAGTGGCGTGTCTCCCAATGATGTCATTCCTAACCAGACACTCCTGATACAGTACGAGTCCCACTTTTACTGCACATTTCAGGACAGAAGCTCACGACTATAAAATCAGGTAAGCAACTTTTTACCAATTACAATTTGAATTATTTTCCCACCAAAACCACAGCCCCGACTCCTCTATTTCCCACCAGCCCCTATATAGCAAATATATAAGTCCCCCACTGCTGAGATAGCATTGATGAAGATAAGGATTTGCTATCTCAATGTACTCCACAATACGTATAGGACATCCATCTACAGGTATGTCTTTATGACCTCTGCTGTGCCCTGTTATTGTTGTCATTTGAGTGGGGGGGGGGGGCTAGGTTATTCTGTATCCCAGAGACATATCACTGGTTGGCCTGTCAGCTGTGTCAGCCAGAGATAACACAGAGCACTTTGTCACATAAAGGGCATTTAAGATGATGCGTTGTGGCCAATAAGACAATTTTGTTTCAATTAATACATTAATTGATTTGTTACGCTAATTTGATTGTTTTTCCTTCTGCTGTCCCTCACTGTTAGGGTACTCGTACAGGGAACAAATATTATTGAACCACACTGTTTAAAAGAAGTGCTATGTAACACTAAAACTAGTGGCAACTGAGCTGCCACCAACTTTAAGGAGACGAAACCTTAACTTTGCTGGAGCATTGAAAAACATGGTTGTTAGGGTATTGGGACAGATTTATGATGTACTGAAAAATTCATCCTCAGGTGTTCTGAAACATGACATGGTGTGTTGTAACACATGGGTGTGAGGGTATTGGGACAGACTGAAGGTGTACTGAATTTCTTTATAAAGCCCTTTTTACATCAGCAGATGTCTCAACGTGTTATACAGAAACCCCACCTTAAAACCCCAAACAGCAAGCAATGCAGATGTAGAATCCCAGCTTGCAGTCCTTTTCTGGCTGTGCCAGGTGGAGATCATAAGATCATAAGTGTACATGGCCATGGTACAAATCCGAACAGGAATATCACGTCAGTGACTCAACCCACTCAAGTGACGCACCCTTCCTAAGGATGGCATGGAGGAGCTAGTGACTCAGTCCCCTTAATAGGGTCAGAAGCAGAGAATCCCAGTGGAGAGGGGAGCGTGCCAGGCAGAGACAGCAAGGGCGGTTTGTCGCTCGTGTCTTGCCATTCACCTTCCCTGGGCCAGACTACACTCAATCATAGAACCTACTGAAGAGATGACGGAGTCTACGTCTCTCACATGGATAGGCAGACCATTCCATTCAAATTGATTTTATAGGAGAAAGCCTATAGCCCAGCTGTTTGCTTAGAAATTCTAGGGACAGTAAGGAGGCCTGTGTCTTGTGACCGTAGCTTACATGTAGGTATGTACAGCAGGACCAAATCGGAGCGATAGGTAGGAGCAAGTCAATGTAAAACCTTAAAATCAGCCCTAGCCTTGACAGGAAGCCAGTGTAGAGGCTAGCCCTGGAGTAATACGATACATTTTTGGGGTTCTAGTCAAATTTCTAGCAGCTGTGTTTAGCACTAACTGAAGTGTATTTATTGCTTTATCTTGGTGTCTGGAGAGTAGAGCATGACATGGGTGTGAGGGTTATGAGACAGATTGAAGCATTGAAACATTCATCCTGAAGTGTTCTGAAACATGACATGGTGTGTTGTAACAAATCAAATCAAATCAAATGTATTTATATAGCCCTTCGTACATCAGCTGATATCTCAAAGTGCTGTACAGAAACCCAGCCTAAAACCCCAAACAGCAAGCAATGCAGGTTTAGAAGCACGGTGGCTAGGAAAAACTCCCTAGAAAGGCCAAAACCTAGGAAGAAACCTAGAGAGGAACCAGGCTATGTGGGGTGGCCAGTCCTCTTCTGGCTGTGCTGGGTGGAGATTATAACAGAACATGGCCAAGATGTTCAAATGTTCATAAATGACCAGCATGGTCGAATAATAATAAGGCAGAACAGTTGAAACTGGAGCAGCAGCACGGTCAGGTGGACTGGGGACAGCAAGGAGTCATCATGTCAGGTAGTTCTGGGGCATGGTCCTAGGGCTCAGGTCAGTTGAAACTGGAGCAGCAGCACGGCCAGGTGGACTGGGGACAGCAAGGAGTCATCATGTCAGGTAGTCCTGGTGCATGGTCCTAGGGCTCAGGTCCTCCGAGAGAGAGAAATAAAGAGAGAAGGAGAGAATTAGAGAATGCACACTTAGATTCACACAGGACACCGAATAGGACAGGAGAAGTACTCCAGATATAACAAACTGACCCTAGCCCCCCAACACATAAACTACTGCAGCATAAATACTGGAGGCTGAGACAGGAGGGGTCAGGAGACACTGTGGCCCCATCCGAGGACACCCCCAGACAGGGCCAAACAGGAAGGATATAACCCCACCCACTTTGCCAAAGCACAGCCCCCACACCACTAGAGGGATATCTTCAACCACCAACTTACCATCCTGAGACAAGGCTGAGTATAGCCGACAAAGATCTCCGCCATGGGTGTGAGGGTTATGAGACAGATTGAAGCATTGAAACATTAAGCCTGATGTGTTCTGAAACATGACATGGTGTGTTGTAACACATGGGTGTGAGGCTTATGAGACAGATTGAAGCTAAACTGAAACATTCATCCTGAGGTGTTCTGAAACATGACAGGTGTGTTGTAACACCAGTTAATCAAGAATGTGTTATATATACTTTTTCTTTCAATGGTCAGTAAAATATCAAGAATACAAAGGTGGTCTTGATTCATGTTGAAAGGTTGGATAAACTGCACAATGCAGTCAGTCATTCAGGCCATGGGGTTTGTGAAGAGTCACTGACCCATTGACTGCATGCTATCATCATCATGCCTACCTGGCTGACATCAATACTCATTCATTCAACCCTGGCTATTTCCCCTCGGGTAGAAGAGGAAGCTAGAATAGTCCATTGTCAGAATATGTAATTGTGGGAAGATGGGAAACAAGACCCCTATATTGTTGTCATTTGAGAGTGTTGGGGGGGGGGGGTCCGTATCCAGAGACATATCACTGCTGGCCTGTGTCAGCCAGAGATAACACAGAGCACTTTGTCACGTAAAGGGCATCCTAGGTGATATCTTGAGGACAATGACACAATGAGCAGAAACGTCTATTTGTTTCAATTAGTTCATTTAGAAACTAATAAATGATTAAATGTTATCAATTATACAATTGTTTCTCCTCATCTCATTGCAGTCTCTACTGGTACAGTTGGCAAATGGTATTGGACCACCTGTAAAATTATGTCTTCCCCTTACAGGGCAATGGTCAGTAAAACAGCAAGAATACAAAGGTGAACTTGATTCATATTGAAAGGTTGAATGAATTGCACAATGCAGCCTGTCATTCAGACCAGTTTTTTTTAGATTCAGTGACCCATTGAGTGCATGCTATCATCATCATGCCTATCTGACTGACATCAATAGACGTATGGCTCGGGCTATTTCACCCTACAGGCAAGAGGGTAGGAAGCTAGAGCAGTCATTGTGGATGATCATAGTGGACGATGGGTAACAAGCAAAGCATTGTCTCTGAGTACAGATGTAGACAGTTTACTACAGCAGGAAAATAATGCTGCAGCAACAGGAAATGTAAATTATTATGTGGATTATAATTAATGGACATTTTTTGTAGGGGTTGATACATTTTTTGTTCGGGTAAATCAAGTCTGACATTTAAAGTGGAATAAAAACAACTTTAGAAGCCTTTTTAAAACTTGAATACACTAGAAGTTTGCATTTCTGGTTGTGCAGGAAAATTCTCAGTAACAAAAGACTGGTCAAATTAAGATCCTAGATCTGTAGTTTGCTATTTTATTGAGTTTCTTCATGGCTTCAAAGTCCATGTGTCACCCCATGTTATCCCTGCAGGAAGCCAACATAGCAATTTGGTGAACTAATCTCTAATCTATTAAGTAAGTGGGGCTATGTTCCTCCTCCTCTGTCTCACACAATAGGCAAGACTGTAGTGGTCTGTATTGTTAGGTGAGTGAGTCACTAGACTGTTACTTGCTTCTTGGAAAGGCTCCTTTTGGTAGGACTGAAATAAACCCATAATTTCTCACTCACTCACTTTAGTACACACACACGCGCACGACCGCAATCATACGCACAGGCAGGCAGGCAGGCAGGCACACACACACACACACACACACACACACTTCCAATTTAGTGCCCGGATTGACAATTATCATTATGTTCCCATCTAATTTTGTCTTTACAGATACTTAATTAGTCCTCACGGTTAATGTACTGTTTTATGTAAATCCCTATACATCCCTAAGCGCATCCATATACCTTTGTGGTGTGGCGTGGCACAGACCCCACTGTCTGTCTCCTTTCATGTTGTTAAGCCATGCTGCTTTTACTGTAGCTATAATGTCGTCTCAAAAGGTAATCATGATGGACATGATCGGTCATACAAAGACATGGTCCAACCCTCCTAACCCTAACCATCCATTCAGTAGCTTTACGGCCAGTCAATTAGCCATAAAGACTACCATTGGTCTGTTGATTGGGAAGTGAAGGCAGGCGATGTGAATATTAGCTGCAGCCATCTCTTGTTTCTGTACATTTCCATTCTGCCAGGTATTCCTGTAGTTGTTTTTGGCCACAATCATTTGTTTTATACATGTTGATGATGCAGCTGTACCACAGGAGGTTGGTGGCACCTTAATTGGGAAGGACGGGCTCATAGTAACGTCTGGAACAGAATTAATGGAATTCCGTTCCAGCCGTTCACTCCATTCCAGCCTCTATTATGAGCCGTCCTACCCTCACCAGCCTCCTGTGTGTTGTACAGATAATGCAGTGCCGATTTGACTGAATGGAACCCCTGGACTGACACTACCATGTCTCCATAAGGAAGCATCCATGATGCAAGCAGACGCACTTCCCTAATCAGTAGCCATAAATAATTGAATGTATAGTATTCACACAACATTGTGCGACAGCGGATTTTCGCCACTGTGATGAGACGCCCTCTTCTTGCACATCCTGGATGTGCAGGGGGGATATTTTCAACAATACAGACACAGGCAGGCCAGGCACTTGAGCCTAAGGGGTTTGCTGTCCTCATCCTCTCTCTATGACTGAAAGAGAGACTCAGCCAATCTGTGCACGGTGACGCACCGCAAGGCTGGATCTAGATGCGCTTCATCATCATATTTAACACACCCACCCTCGATCTCACGCTGGACAGACAGTGGTTCTCTTTTTCCTCGCGCAAAAGCCACATATTCGAGAGAGAAAGCGAATCGGCACCTGTCCGAATTATTTATTTTATTTGTCTCGTTTTGGTTGTTTTGTATTGCCTGTCGTTATTCCGGATTTGTTGTGTGATCATTGACATATATTTTATACTGGGTCGCTTACTGTGCAAAAGGCTATATGTGAACTAATTCACTTAGCCTACACGTTTTTGTATTTTATTTTTACCTGCGGCGCTTTTCAACGTTGGTTCGCCGTTTATCGTGGCAAAGGAGGAATCTCAAATAGTCTTTTATTTATTTATTATATTTTGACATTAGTGAATAGCGCTCTCTGCGCGTTTCCTATCCCGGACTGGACCAATGCGTTGCCCGTGGCCAGCGGATCCACGATAGCCTCGTTTCTCACACCGCAGAGTTCACGCTCAACGGCCGGACGGATGTGTGCCAGCAGACCCCGCGAACACACACCTCTGATGGATCATTTATCTACCGTTTTTGAGCTTTTATTTCGGGCCCCTTGCACTTTCTTTATACCTTATGTTGTGCATAAAGCCTTGAGGTCGGACTCGGATCTATAGAGCAGAAAGCAGTTGAGATAATGCCGCTTGCTCAACTTGACCGTTGGTCTGAACCGAATCGACCTGTTTTACCTGGGCGCATGCGGAGAATCCTCTCGTTCTGAATCACAAAAGGAGCCTTCTATGTGGTTGGGAATACAAAAGTTGAACACTGAAAACTTTAGTCTACTCAAGACGGCTATAAGTGAAGATGGTTTCGTGTTCAACGTGTATTTCATTAAATTGGCATCCAGCGTAATAAACATAATCCGTGATGTAGTGAGTCTGTTCATATGCGTGCTCATCATTTGCAGTAAATACTCACAACAGCTCAAACAGAGGACTATGAAGATGCTACTCTTCCGTAAATTCCGGGTTTTGATTCTCATGGTGTTTCTAATCGCCTGCTCGATGCACATCTTGATAGACTTGTTACCAAAGCTGGAGAGGCGCGGCAACACCGGCTGCTCCTGCTCGCACACGCCGAGCGAGGGCCCTCAGAACTGGGCTAAACACCGAGCCAGGTCGGGAGTGGAGTCGGGCTGGCCTAACAAACACACTCTGAGAATCCTCCAGGACTTCAGCAATGAGCCAAACTCTAACATCTCTTCCCATTCTCCGGAGAAGATCCCCAAAGCGGGGGATAAAACGGAAGCCTTTATACGGCCTGAACATTATGCGCAAAATGGTGACAAAAATAGACGGTTTATACCGGACACTGTGCTCAACAAAAACGTACCTGTCAAAGGTTCAAGGTTGCGGGCGCTGTTTGACCACCCATTATTTAAGAGAGCCTTACCATCTCTGACCGACGAGGACACATTGTTCAATGTCAACACAGACATCAGATTTGACACCAAAGGCGCCACAGAGAATCAGGAATGGTAACCTATATTTTTATAGATATTTATAGACTATCCCCACAATCTGAAAGTGATTATTATCCTCCTCAAATTCAACATAAGACATGAACATAAATTAAACAAACAATACACCTAAGATATGATTTGTTAATGACAATCGTACTACATTAATAAAAGTGTTATTACATAAACGGTTATAGGCTGCTGAACCTTATTATCAAATGTCCCTCTTGCAAATTCAAGTCCCTTAGTAAAACATGTCACCTCAACACACAAAACACTAAAACAGCTGAAGCACTAAAAATGATGGTGATTCTGGGGTTACACAAAATGCATAATCATGTCATCCTCCCTGTTGTAATAACACTGATCACCCCCCCTCTCCCCCCCCCCAGGCATGCTGAGCAGAACGTGGAGGAGTACTCTCCGACAGGAGGGGAGCTGACGGTTGACTCCTACCCCAACTGGCTCCGCTTCCACATAGGGATTAATCGATATGAGCTCTACTCCAGACACAACCCAGTCATCGATGCCCTCCTCAGGGACTTGGTCTCACAGAGAATCACCAGCGTTGGTAAGTCAGAGGAGAGAAGGTAGCTTCTCTAAAGCCTGGTCCCAGATCTGTTTTTACTTTGTTCAGCCAACTCTCATGCCATAGAAGTTGAGAAACTAGCCTGGTTCCAGATCTGTTAGTGGTTTGTTTAGCCACCTCCTCTGACTATCATTGACACAGATAACTTGGCGAAGGCACATACAGATGGGACGAGGATAGTTTCTCCTCTGTATGGCACAACAACAGTAGTCAGAGGAGTTGGCTAAACAAAACACAGAAACAGATCTGCGACCAGGTTCTCTCTCCAAATTCACACGCAGTGAAATGAGAGGATGCAGGATGGATACAGCTTGGTCTGGCAGTATGGCCAGATACATGCTGCTCCCTCCAGCCCATGTAATCACACAGCTATATGACTACTGAGAGGCCAGGATGTCAATACCAATTGAGACTACAGAAGCCATCAGTTGGTATTTTGGGTTTTTCTTTATATAGCATGCCTAGCTACCGTCACATCTACTTCACTCATTCACAGAAAGAATACAATACAAATGATCAATGGATATTATATACTGTATATTGATAATGTATGACAAATTCAATTTTCTAGTTGATAGGTGACATATTTGGTCATGTGTAACTCACACTAGGACACGTAGAACATAGAGCTTAAAGCCTTTGGGTCTGTTACATCAGGGCATCTTCTCTATAGAGTGGGTATGCCAACAGTCTAGAGATTGAAACGTTGACATTTTCCTCTTTAACGGTTCACCCTCTTCTCGCCTTTGCACAGCCCATGTCAACATCTCTTTTACATTAAACAATATTTTCTCAAAGCTATTATGGTATTTTTCAAAGACTTTGTGCCTCTTTTTTGGGGCCAATTTGCTTTACGGCCAAGAAATTGACTTGAATTTTGTCCCTTTTTGGATGTGAGGATTCCATCTTCTGCCCTCTGAACAGCTGTCTCAGGAGTCCCTGTAGAATGGCTTATTATGTTCTAGGTTCTAGAATGAGAGAGCGAGAGAGAGGGAAGAAAGAACAGAGAGAGAGAATGAGGGAAGAAAGAAGAGCGCAAGAGAGAACAGAGAGAATGGAAAGAACAGAGAGAAAACAGACAGCGATGTGAATGCACTCTTTGTCCTTCACCTCCCAGTCTCCTTCCTGATCAAACAAACACTGTGACATCATCTGTCACTCACTCTGAGTACACAGTCACACAGTCTGAACTAGAGGTCGACCGATTAGGATTTTTCAACGCCGATACCGATATCGATTTTTGGAGGACCAAAAAAGCAGATACCGATTAATCGGCCAATTTATTTATTTGTAATAATGAATATTAAAACAATACTGAATGAACACTTATTTTAACATAATATAATACATCAATAAAATGAATTTAGCAAAAACAAAGTGTTGGAGAAGAAAGTAATGTGCCAATATGCAATATGTGCCAAGAATGTGCCATGTAAAATGTGTGCCGTGTAAAAATGTGTGCCATGTAAAAATGTGTGTCATGTAAAAATGTGTGCCATGTAAAAATGTGTGCCATGTAAAAATGTGTGTCATGTAAAAATGTGTGCCATGTAAAATGTGTGCCATGTAAAAATGTGTGCCATGTAAAAATGTGTGTCATGTAAAATGTGTGCCATGTAAAAATGTGTCATGTAAAAATGTGTGTCATGTAAAAATGTGTGCCATGTAAAAATGTGTGTCATGTAAAAATGTGTGCCATGTAAAAATGTGTGCCATGTAAAAATGTGTGTCATGTAAAAATGTGTGCCATGTAAAAATGTGTGTCATGTAAAAATGTGTGCCATGTAAAAATGTGTGTCATGTAAAAATGTGTGCCATGTCAAAATGTGTGTCATGTAAAAATGTGTGCCATGTAAAAATGTGTGCCATGTAAAAATGTGTGTCATGTAAAAATGTGTGCCATGTCAAAATGTGTGTCATGTAAAAATGTGTGCCATGTAAAAATGTGTGCCATGTAAAAATGTGTGTCATGTAAAAATGTGTGCCATGTAAAAATGTGTGCCATGTAAAAACGCTAACGTTTAAGTTCCTTGTTCAGAACATGAGCACTTATAAAAGTTGGTGGTTCCTTTTAACATGAGACTTCAATAATCCAAGATAAGAGGTTTTAGGTTGTAGTTAATATAGTATTTATAGGACTATTTCTCTCTATACCATTTGTATTTCATATACCTTTGACTATTGGATGTTCTTATAGGCACTATAGTATTGCCAGTGTAACAGTATAGCTTCCGTCCCTCTCCTCGCCCCTACCTGGGCTCGAACCAGGAACACATCGACAACAGCCACACTCGAAGAAGCGTTACCCATCGCTCCACAAAAGCCGCAGCCCTTGCAGCGCAAGGGGAATAACTACTCCAAATCTAAAAGCGAGTGACGATTGAAACGGTATTAGCGCACACCCAGCTAACTAGCTAGCCATTTCATATTGGTGACACCAGCCATTAGGCTGATAGGCTTGAAGTCATAAACAGAGCTGTGCTTGCGAAGAGCTGCTGGCAAAACGCACGAAAGTGCTGTTTGAATGAATGGTTACGGGCCTGCTGCTGCTTAGTCAGACTGCTCTATCAAATCAGACTTAATTATAACATAATAACACACAGAAATGCGAGCCTTTGGTCATTAATATGACACAATTTCACTAGTTAACTGTACGGTTGCAAGATTGAATCAGTGGGAGAGGTTGACCATCCTCTGGAGAGGGAAATTCATTGCGTAATTGATTATATCATCTCTGATGATTTCCTTGTACTCTACAATGTCATCCAGTGAGAATGATTATGCCATACTGTGTAATTGCTGTCAATGATGATTTGAGTTGTTTGTCTTTGTGTATCTCCAACAGCCATGAAGTCTGGAGGCACACAACTAAAACTCATCATGACGTTCCAGAACTACGGACAGGCTCTGTTCAAACCTATGAAGTAAGTAGACTGCTTTATAACAACCAGAAATGCGTCTCATGGTGATGTATTGTATAGGTTCAATAGGCTATTCGTACAGTGCCTCAGGGGGACAATCTAGATGAATAAAGGTTAAATGAAAACAAAATTAATTTTATTTAACCTTATTTGTATCCAGGTTGGCCATATTGTAATGATAATATACTTCCTCTGAGAGACTTGGTCTTTTGGTCCTAATCCTTTTCATCATTGTTATAGCTAGCTGGGTTTTAAATTGAATTACTTTTGTTATCGTAATTGGTTAATCATATTCACCCTCCCGTGGTGTGTGGCCTCAGTGGCAGTGTGGAGAGCTGGGTTAAGCCTGTGGCTGATCCCAGGGGGGAGAAGGAGGAGGAGGAATAGGAGGAGGGAAGGGGGAGAAGGTGGAGGAGGAATAGGAACAGGGAAGGGGGAGAAGGCGTAAGAGGAGGGAAGGGGGGAGAAGGAAGAGGAGGGGGAAGGGGGAGAAGGAGGAGGGAAGGGGGGAGAAGGAGGAGGAGGGAAGGGTGGAGAAGGAAGAGGAGGGGGGAAGGGGGAGAAGGAGGAGGGAAGGGGGGAGAAGGAGGAGGAGGGAAGGGTGGAGAAGGAAGAGGAGGGGGGAAGGGGGAGAAGGAAGAGGAGGGGGGAAGGGGGAGAAGGAGGAGGGAAAGAGGAGGAGGCAAGGAGGAGGAGTGAAGGGTGGAGAAGGAGGAAAAGGAGGAGGGAAGGGGGAGAAGGAGGAATAGGAGCAAGGAAGGGGGAGAGGAGTAGGAAGAGGGAAGGGGGAAGAAGGAGTAGGAGGAGTGAAGGGGGGAGAAGGAGGAATAGGAACAGGGAAGGGGGGAGAAGCTATTCATAGGCTGTCATTACTAACTCCTTCAGTCTAGTCATGTTAAGTCAAGCGAGACACACCTCAAATCAGGAGAGAAGCATACTGACATTTTAAACCAGGTGGTTCGAGCCCTGAATGCTAATTGACTGAAATCTGTGGTATATCTGACCGCATGAAATGGGTATGACAAAAAAGTACTTTTTACTGCTACTAATTACATTGGTAACTAGTTCATTATAGCAATAAGGCACATCAGGGGGTGTTGTATATGGCAATATAGCACGTCTAAGGACTGTTCTTACGTACACAATGCAACATGGAGTGCCTGGATACAGCCCTTATACCACAGCCCTTATACCATATACCACACCCCCCCATGCATTGTTGCTGAAATATGCAATCAAAATCCATCCAGATTTTCTCTATGCGGTACACTAATATTACATTTGAACAGAAACAGGAAATTTAAATCTATTTGTTGTTTGAGGCTGTCAACTCATGTCTGATATTATCTATCCCCTTGGTGTTCTAATCTAAAGACAGGATGGGCAGGAGGAGTATGAGACTTATTTTCACTCCCCCGTCTTGATACATTTCATTTAACAAAGCATGGCCATCAGAACTGTCTTGATGGCAGAGTTAGACCCCAATCTCCATCCAGCTGGACTGGCAGACATTTCCTCTGCACTATTCCCTAGACAATATTGTGAACCGACACACGCACACTTACATTTGAGACATTTAGCAGACACTCTTATTCAGAGGAATCAGTGTTAACTGCCTTGTTCATGGGCACATCGACAGATTTTTTCACATTGTCTGTTCGGGGATTCGAACAGCAAACTTCCGGTTACTGTACCAACGCTCTTAACCGCTAGGTTACCTGCCGCCACACACACATGCATACACATGCATGCAAACACTTGCACACTCACACACACACTGCTCCATAACACCCCACCAACTCTCTCTCCTCAATCTGTTTGCGTGTTGCCACATGGTGCTTCAAAGAGACAGAGGCTGCAACATCAAAGGCTTCACATCAGCTTCTCCTCTGAACACAAATGCAAATGCATCAACATTTGAGAGAGAGGAGCAGAGCGTCTGGGTACCAATCTGGCGACGGACTCTACCAGTAAACTGGTTTCAGAATAGAATGGCACCGAGCAGGTGCAGAACAGAGCAGGAATCCAGTAGTGCTGCTCTGTATCAATCCTATGTCTCTCTCTCTCTCTCTCTCTCTCTCTCTCTCTCTCTCTCTCTCTCTCTCTCTCTGTCTCTCTCTACCTGTCTCTCTGTCTCTCTCTACCTGTCTCTCTGTCTCTCTCTACCTGTCTCTCTGTCTCTCTCTACCTGTCTCTCTGTCTCTCTCTACCTGTCTCTGTCACTCTCTCTCTCTCTCAATTCAATTCAATATACTTTGTTGACATGGCAAGTTAAATTACTTGTCAAAGTATACGGTACCAGTTAAAAGTTTAGACACATTCAAGTGTTTTTCTTTATTTTTAATAAATTATAATAATAATGATAATGAAGACATCTAAACTATGACATAACACATATGAAATCATGCAGTAATAAAAAAGTAGCCGCCTTTGCCTTGATGACAGCTTTGCACACTCTTGGTATTCTCTCAACCAGCTTCACCTTGAATGCTTTTTCAACAGCCTTGAAGGAGGTCCCACATATGCTGAGCACTTGTTGGCTGCTTTTCCTTCACTCTGCTGTCCAACTCATCCCAAATCATCTAAATTGGTTTGAGGTCGGGTGATTATGGAGGCCAGATCATCTGATGCATCACTCCATCACTCTTCTTCTTGGTCAAATAGCCCTTACACAGCCTGGAGATCATCCGGAAGCAACCTGGAACCAAAAATCTCAAATTTGGACTCATCAGACCAAAGCACAGATTTCCACCAGTCTAATGTCCATTGCTCGGGTTTCTTGGCCCAAGCAAGTCTCTGCTTCTTATTGGGGTCCTTTAGTAGTGGTTTCTTTGCAGCAATTCGAACATGAAGGCCTGATTAACACAGTCTTCTCTGAACAGTTGATGTTGAGATGTGTCTGTTCCTTGAACTCTGTGAAGCATTTATTTGGGCTGCAATTTCTGAGGCTGGTAACTCTAATGAACTTATTCTCTGCAGCAGAAGTAACTCTGGGTCTTCCTTTCCTGTGGCCGTCCTCATGTGAGCCAGTTTCATCATAGCGTTTGTTGGTTTTTCCGACTGCACTTGAAGAAACTTTAAAAGTTCTTAAGATTTTCCAGAATGACTGACATTCATGTCTTAAAGTAATGATGGAATGCGATTTCTCTTTGCTTATTTGAGCTTTTCTTGCCATAATATGGACTTGGTCTTTTACCAAGTAGGGCTATCTTCTGTATACCACCCGTACCTTGTCACAACACAACCGATTGGCTCAAACGTATTAAGAAGGAAAGAAGAAATGCATTCCAGGTGACTACCTCATGAAGCTGGTTGAGAGAATGCCAAGTGTGTGCAAAGCTCTCATCAAGGAAAGGGTGTTTACTTTTACACATCGCAAATATAAAATATTTTTGTTTTGTGTAGCACTTCTTTTGCTTACTACATGATTCCATATGTGTTATTTCCTAGTTTTGATGTCTTCACTATTATTCTACAATGTAGAAAATATTAATAATAAATAAAATCCCCTGAATGAGTTGGTGTGTCCAAACTTTTGACTGGTACTGTACATATAACAAAATAGTGGGACCAACAGCAATAATAATAGTAATAGTGGAAATGGGATTACCATTAACAGAAATTATGTCTACTTATGATAAGGTAAAAGGTTTATGTCTAAATGATAAATGATAAATGATCTCTACGTCCTATATGATATGGTAAATATATCCAATGCAAAAAACATCTACATTTAAATTGGATTAATATGCATATATTTCCATCAATTCCAATATATTCCCGTTAATTCCCAAAGAAAGTTTCCACCTATGAATACTCCCCAAAATGTGCAACCATACTCTGATCACTCTGACATCAATGAAAATGTAATTGAAAATCTAATCAAACACTTCATGGCAGGCCATGAGCTAATGTTGTGCAAAATTTGTATAGGCTATGCACGAGAAAAGAGTGATGGCCTCTACTAAAAAGAGGAGGCTCTCAACAGCTTTCTTTAGATTAGGCCTACTATATTTTATAATTAAGATTGGTCAAAGTAGCCACCCTTTTCCTTGATGATAGCTTACAACAACAATATTAATGATAATAAAAATATATAAGAGCAGTAGTAGTAGACCAGTCTCAACAAGTCAGTAGTAGTAGACCAGTCTCAACCAGTCAATCGTAGTAGACCAGTCTCAACCAGTCAATAGTAGTAGACCAGTCTCAACCAGTCAATAGTATTAGACCAGTCTCAACCAGTCAGTAGTAGTAGACAAGTCTGAACCAGTCAGTAGTAGTAGACCAGTCTCAACCAGTCAACAGTAGTAGACCAGTCTCAACCAGTCAATAGTAGTAGACCAGTCTCAACCAGTCAGTCGTAGTAGACCAATCTCAACCAGTCAATAGCAGTAGACCAGTCTCAACCAGTCAGTAGTAGTAGACCAGCCTCAACCAGTCAATAGTAGTAGACCAGTCTCAACCAATCAGTAGTAGTAGACCAATCAGTAGTAGTAGACCAGTCAGTAGTAGTAGACCAGTCTCAACCAGTCAGTAGTAGTAGACCAGTCTCAACCAGTCAGTAGTAGTAGACCAGTCTCAACCAGTCAGTAGTAGTAGAACAGTCAGTAGTAGACCAGGTTCAACCAGTCAGTAGTAGTTGACCAGTCAGTAGTAGTAGACCAGTCTCTCTCTCTCTGTCTCCTTTTTGCATCCGGAAAGTCTTATGTTTTGTGAAAAGTGATTTTGAGCAGAAGTCAGGTCAGTCAGCTTCCTCATTGCCCAACTCAGGCAACAGTAAGTCCGATGATTCACCCCTTAACATTGGCCTTGTCATGTTGTGCGCCTTACAAATGATCTCTACGTCCTATTTAGTTGCACAATGAGGTAGAGCCACCCACGGTACAGTCTAGTCTACTGTCTTAGTGGGTTAGCCTGGAATCCTAACTGATAAGCTCCATTTCACCATGATTCCAGTCTTTGTTTGGGTATAGAGGAGTAGGTTGGGCTTTAACACTGCCTCTGTAACGATCATTATTCAGTCTAGCTGTCTGTCTGTCAGTCTCTCTGTTTCGTCTGTTTATGGGTGTGGAGGAGACGTGATCGTCATATGTACATCCAAATTAGACCCTGAGTACACAGACATTGTGTGTTAGCTGATGAGATCAAATTGGAGGCAGTGTTGGGTGTTGATATAATCATGGTTTCTGTTCCAGCATTCCTGGTTAACTGTATTGCTTGTCAATCAACTCCACTGAGTCATACAGTACACACAAATCCAATATACCCTGTCGCTTTCTATGGAGACAAATTGGATAGTCTGTGTAGTATCAATCAAACACAGGAGGCTGGTGAGGGGAGGACGGTTCATAATAATGGTGCAACCATAACTGATTGACAGTTTGACAGTAGAGCATATGCAATATTTTTCACTCTTTTTTGTCAGTATATTAACAACACCAAATAACTCCCCTGAGATATGTCAGCATGTGTAGGCATATCATTACTCACACAAAACAGTTCAACATTTCATCAAAATGGGCGAGATGTGAAACAATGGTTTTATCAAATAGCATCAGAGCTCAGGGCGATGTGCTGTATTGAGATAGAAAAATGTCTGAACTGAACAAGACGTGTCTGAACAGAGTGTCTTTCATTCGCTTTGATGGCCGCTTGGCTTCTCTCTGAGAACAATGCAGCCCTATGACAATACAACGAGTTCTGTTTTGACAGCCTTATAGAGAGATATCAAACTAACACAATCGCTCAACATTCTCAGCATATAATATCATCTCTTCTCTTTATTTTCATCTCTAATACAATATGAACATTATTTCTCTCTCTCCCCTCTCTCTCTCTCTCCCTCCCTTTCTCTCTCTCTGTCCTCTCTTTTTTATAATATAACAATATTTGACTAGGTTTCCTGAGATTGACTGTTGTAGAGGAATGACTGGCCTCAGGACAACTGGTTGAGAGGAGATGAATATGAGACAGTTCTAAAATGAGTAGAACTGACACTTTATGATTACTACAATGACACAGCTTCAGGCCGGCGAAGGTTGGTATACTGTAGTAGATGTTTCACCTCTAACTGCTGGTTCAGGGTCAGATATTGTTTTCCCATCAGATTGTTTTATGGTGAACAAATACTGATTATTGTAAGGTTGTGTGATCCCAGATCTGTGGTGATTGAGGGTTCATCTTCTAACATAAGTGACACAGGGCAGTGATTGCTAGATGAGGATGCCTTCCCCAGGCCATTGAAAACAAGTCTAGGAAGTGCTAGATCTGTTCTATATGCACTATTTCTATGCTTTTTAATTTAATTTTTAATTTTTAATTTTTCTTTCGGGTTTGTACACCAGACAAATATATTTCACAGCGGTTTAGATGGTACAATGATTTTCTACACTATACTTGATTGTTTTGTTACATAAACGGAAATTAGGCGAACTATTCGAATTTTAGCAAGCAGTTTCTGCATAGTGCACCTTTAACTGACCTGCCTGGTAAAATAATTATAATTACAATAAGTCAAACAAGAAATGCCACACTCTTCAAAGATATATTATGATGATCATCTGAACACAGATCTAGGATGAGCTTAGCAACACCCTACTATAACTTAACAATTAGGAGGAAACACACAAACAGACCTTAGATCAGTGTCTTAGTAGCGGTTCACAGTGTTCCTAATGGGAGATGAAGTGAGTCAGAAGAACAAAATAATGAATCAGTAAAGATCCCAGCGTGATCATGTGATACAACAACACTGTGAGCCCAACACTGGTTCAGCAAATTACCCCCTAATGTTTAATAATGTTTTGACAACTTCCCTGTTGTAATACTGTAATTGGGTCCTCTGGGCCTTGTTGAGTTCAACAGCATTTGTGTTGAATGACTTAATATATGTTTATGGAGGCTAGTCTAATGAACGGGAGGCATTGTGAAAGGCAATGTAAGCATAACACACACACGCGTACGCACGCATGTACGTATGTACGTATGTATGTATGTACAGTGGGGCAAAAAAGTATTTAGTCAGACACCAATTGTGCAAGGCCTGTAATTTTCATCATAGGTACACTTCAACTATGACAGACAAAATTAGAGAAAAAAATCCAGAAAATCACATTGTAGGATTTTTAATGAATTTATTTGCAAATGATGGTGGAAAATAAGTATTTGGTCACCTATAAACAAGCAAGATTTCTGGCTCTCACAGACCTGTAACTTCCTCTCCTCTCCTCTCCTCTCCTCTCCTCTCCTCTCCTCTCCTCTCCGCTCTGCTCTGCTCTGCTCTCCTCTTTGCTCTCCTTTCCTCTCCTCTCTGATCCGCTCTCCTCTCCTCTGCTCTGCCCTCTTCTGCTCTCTTCTGCTCTATTCTCTCCACTTTCCTCCTCGCTGTTCTCCTCTCCTCTCTGTTCTCCTCAGCGTTGTCTAGCATTGCTGAGTCTCATTGTTCTAAATGAACACTTCTCAGCCCAGTGTTTCTCCTCACCTCACCCCTGATGATTTTGGACAGGCTGGGAGCAAACAAATCTTTCTGTGTTACATTCAGTGATAGGTAGCTCTGCAATCTGTGCATTACTCACAGCTTCCATGCTGTGAGTGTTTAAACCTTAGAAACATTTCTTAAAAAAGCTAAAAATCCTCCCTCCAGGTTGATTATTATCAGTTAGAATGTTGTTCTGCTTCCACTGTTAAAGGAATGAAAACACATTTTTGTGCTTAGTAAAGGATAGGTGACGGGTTAGTACAGAATCTGCATATCACAGGTTCTCTGTGTGTTTGTCTTTGTACGCCTGGGTGCGTGTGTGACTTCACTCCTGACATTTCTGTGTTGTCTCAGAGGCATAATGTTTATGGCTCATCACAATGCATCACATTAAGGCAGGCTCTGATAAACCCGTTCATTGTCTCTGGGAAGACAGAGAAGGTTAATCACCCTGTTTTTATGACATTGATGTACACAACCCCTCCTCCGGCCTCATCCCTATCTGTTCTCCTCTGGAGAGAGAAAGAGTCATTTTAACAGTAGCTCATTGTGTGACTGTGTCAGTTGATATCAACTGTCACCTTGTCTCGTCTCTTGGAGAGAGAGAGACATTATTAGACCCAACCAAATCAGGAAAAAACTAAATATAATTACTTGACACATTAAGAAGAATTACCAAAAAAACGGAGCAAATTAGAATGCTTTTTGTCCCTAAACAGAGAGTACACCGTGGCAGAATACCTGACCAAAATGAAGGAAAGCTTTGACTATGTACAGTCTCAGTGAGCATAACCTTGCTACTGAGGAAGGCGGCCGTAGGCAGACCTGGCTCTCAAAGGAAGACAGGCTATGTGCACACTGCCCACAAATGAGGTGGAAACTGAGCTGCACTTCCTAACCTCCTGCCAAATGTATGACCATATTAGAGACACATATTTCCCTCAGATTACACAGATCCACATAGAATTCAAAAACAATCCCAATGTTGATAAACTCCCATATCTATTGGGTGAAATACAGCAGTGTGACATCACAGCAGCAAGATTTGTGACCTGTTGACACAAGAAAAAGGCAACCAGTGAAGAACAAACACCATTGTAAATACAATCTATATTTATGTGTATTTATTTTCCCTTTTGTAGTTTAACTATTTGCACATTGTTACAATACTGTATGTAGACATAATATGACATTTGAAATGTTTCTATTCCTTTGGAACTTTTGTAGTGTAATGTACATTTTTTATTGTTTATTTCACTTTTGTTTATTATCTATTTCACTTGCTTTGGCAATGTAAACATATGCTTCCCATGCCAATAAAGCCCTTTGAATTGAATTGAGTTGAATTGACATCCCTCCAAGGCCGACAGTACTACTCTATCTTTCTGCCCAGAGATAATGTAGCTGCTCTCAAAGCTATCACGTTGATTCTTTCAAACTGCTTGACGAAAACCGTGAATACTCCTTTTACCCTGACATACCTGGGTATGAGACGTGAAGCAGCTGTTAACTCTTCTCAACTTTGATCGGCACAGTGCTTTCCCACGTTTATAGGTGTAGGTTAAAATAGTCTCCTGCATGCCAAAATAATAAAGTGTCAAATGTCATATTATGTCTATATACAGTATTGTAATGATGTGCAAATAATTTAAGTACAAAAGGGAAAATAAATTAACATAAATATAGATTGTATTTAGATTGTATTTACAATAGTGTTTGTTCTTCACTGGTTGCCCTTTTCTTGTATCTCTCTGTCTCTCTCTCCTCACCAGTAGACATGTTTTATAACCGGTAGTTCGTTTTGGAGGAAAGACCCTCAGGAGAATCATTCATAGATAATGAAGCAGGGGGTAAAATACCACGTTGACAGTTCCACAAAGTCTTGACTGTCAGGTTTAATTATGACACCGAAGTGCCAGTGTCACGTTTTCACTCCTCACATCTCCTCTCACCAGACGGACAGTAGGTCTAATCGGGTTTTTATTTTTTACATAGGAGCTAAGTGATCTGATATGAAATATGCTGTTGTATAGGTCTATATGCATCATTATTGGACAACAGCTAAATCTATTTGCTGCTGTACAGTACATGGTAGTTTGGTCTTTCTCACTAAGCTAAGTGATATGATTCTAAATACACCATGTTGTGTTGTAAATATGGAAGTTTTGCGGCAAAATCTTTGAAAACAGCTAAATCTGTACATTGCTGTACAGTAGCTTTAGCCTTTTCCTTAGGAGCTATCTACCCTGATGCATCTGAAACATCACATTGTGATGCATAATTATTGGAGGATAAGGAACAGGAAAATCTGCATTGCTGTACTGTATGCATCTCTGTGGACGGCTGTCATTCAGCATTCTAAAGTCCCCATATACAATAGACTGGGCGTAAAGAAATATCTGTTCAAAGCTTTACATGAGTACAGCGCCTTGACTACATCTCTCACAAGGGATTTTTAACTCCCTGATCCAGTGAAGGGAGATGGGAGATGTGGATGGCTCACCACATTGATGTAACTGTCCTCAACGCAACGCGTAACAACCCTGTCCCAACATGATTAGTTCTCTAGTCTCCCCTCTCCTACAGTCCACCAGGGTTGATGAAGACTTTCTATTTGGACTCTGTCTCTGTGAGTTAGATGTTGAATCTCTCTCTCTCTCTCTCTCTCTCTCTCTCTCTCTCTCTCACTCGCTCTCTCTCTCGCTCTCTCAGCCCCTCATGATGGGTTCAGATTTTTTTGTGTGGCCCTCATCCCCATCAAAGTTGCCCACCCCTGCTCTAAATTGTACCAGATAGGGGTTCTTTGGCTTGTAACTGTAGCAAAACCCTTTTTGGTGCTATGTAGAATTCTTTTTTGAATGTTCTATAAATAACCATGCTGATAAGGTTCTAAATGGCACCTGTATAGTGCTATGAAGAACCCTTTCCTAAGGTTGTATAAAGTACCATTACAAAAAGTAGTTTATAAACTGGGTGATTGACTTCGTGATATATGGCCAATACACCACAGCTAAGTGCTGTGTCCAGGAACTCCGGTTGCATCGTGCGTAAGAACATTGGCCATATACCACACCTCCTACGGCCTTATTACTTAAATATAACACACTGGCCGTAGTCATATATAATGTGTAATTCTTCTTCTTCTCTGAGGTTTAACGGCGGTTGACATCCAATATGTTGCATTGCCACCCCCAACCGAACTATAGTGTAGATCCATTACACTTTGTGATACAAAATGGGAAAAGGGAACCAAAAAAAGGAACAAAATTGTATATATATATTTATTTTTAGATATTTATATGTATTTATATATTTATATATACAGTATCAGTCAAAAATTTGGACACACCTACTTATTCCAGGGTATTCTTTATTTTTACTACATTGTAGAATAATATTTTATAATAAGGCTGTAACATAACAAAATGTGGAAAAAGGGAAGGGGTCTGAATACTTTCTGAATGTACTGTATAGTGTATCCTAACATGACCATGGGTAAAGACTCAAAAAGACTGACAGTGACTCCTCAGGTTCACCATGGAGGGGAGCCTGGTCACAAACACCAGCAATCTTCAACTTCAATTGCTCCACCTCCACACTTAATGCTACCCCTACTCCTTGCCCTGTTCCTAAGAGCAAAGTAAGAAACAGATCTAGACTCATGTTGCGTGGCACAGAGCGTCTGATCCTTCTGGTCAGAAGAAACACAAACATCAGAAGTCCACTTCGGGTTACCTTGACCGATTCAACAACACCCATCTTCTTTTCCACCCAACCGGGAACCATCCATTGATCAGCCAAAAGGCCTGGTATAATGTGTAATGGCATAACACAACACATTAGATCAACTGAAATGATACTCACGGCTGCACAAAAAGAGTTGTGAGAAAACCTACACACCCAAATATGCTAATGAGCTGCCTCCCCTACAGTTTAATGATCATTAAAATAACAAATGAGCCTTTTGTGAACTGCAAAGAACCATTGAAGGATTATTTGAGTCGTTATGGTTCCACATAGAACCATCGCCCTTCCCAAAGAAACGTTGAGAAACCCTATTTTTTTTTTTTACTTTTCAGGGCTGTAGAATATAAAAACCTTCACATCGGAACACAAAGCAGCCAGAAGTGTTCCTATATCAATGCATAAGGAGGACACACCTACCATAACAGCTTATCCACCATCATGAATTGGCTACATTTGTGAATGTGATTGTGCTATACAAGTGGTAGGCAGTAGTCACAGCTGTTTTGAATGGAACAACAAAAAGTATTCCACAGGGACTGGAAACTGGTGGCTTATCATATATAAAAATGTCTTGCTCTTTGTGTGTGTGTGTGTGTGTGTGTGTGTGTGTGTGTGTGTGTGTGTGTGTGTGTGTGTGTGTGTGTGTGTGTGTGTGTGTGTGTGTGTGTGTGTGTGTGTGTGTGTATGTTTTCCTCCCTCTTATTCTCCCCAGAGAGTTTATTAAAGTAGTTTGTGGATTGTGTAAAATGAAAGGATAAAGAAAATTGCATATGGCAACCAGCCCCACCAAAGAATGATTATAATTTGTTGTTGCAAAGAAAACATGACTAGTGTACTTCAGCTTGGTTTTGCCAATCTGGAGAAAAACAGTTTATGAAACTCCATGTAGTAGGGACGGACCATCTTGTTAGTCTTTCAGTAAGGAGGGAAAAGATGATGGTGTTTGTCTATTGGCTTATTCAAATATGAGCTTTGGAGTTGAATCTCTGTCCGAGCAAGACCTCGTGTCTGGGGGAGTGTCTCGCTCATCAGTCACAGTAATGACCCAGTGAAGAAATCATAAAACAGTGCCAGAAATAGGATTTTATATTTACCTTCTGCCCTACCCCCTTCCTCTCCCTCCCACACAGTAGACATCATCATCAAGATGGCTGCCACTTGTAGTCTCTCTCTGCAAAACATTAACTCTGGCATACTTTCAATACACTGATCCAAATAAACTAGTTGGCCAACCATTATATAAACAAATGACTTGGCTTTAGCATGAAAACATCACTTCAGATCAACAAAGTGATAATCCTGCTCCAGCTATGATCACTTAATGGCATTTTTCCCTTAGAGGAAGTGGAAAGGCTTGGGATGGGACTATTTGAGGTTTTAGAGTCTAAAAAGTCCCCAGAACGAGTAGGTCACCACAGGCTATTATTTCATTTGTGAATGTGTTATGAGGGAGTGTATGGTGAGGCTCTGTGACTAGTTCTGTAGGCTTTGGTTCCCCTGTAGGAAAATACATGACAGTCATTCAGGAAGAGGTTTACAGAGTGGCACCGAGACTATAAGTGACTATCACTGCCACCAGACCTCTCTCTCTGCTGGATCCTTCTGGTATTCTGCAACATATTTGTCACAGTTCTATTTTTGTATATCTATATCTAGTGTATCTATATCTTTGGTTCTATATCTACACACAGTTCTATTTATATAATTAATCTAAAAGTAATGTTGATTCTCTTTCTTTCTCTCCTCTCTCTCACCACTCGACACCCTTTTCTAGTCCTCCTCCCCCATCCCTTCATCTTGGAGCAATAGAAAGCAGAAAGCACTGCCCTTTGTCTAGCAACAAACATGTTTTCTCTTTAACAACCTGACCGATCCAATACGGAGGAAAATATATCTCTTAAAATCTTGTGTTTTTCACTCCTTCTCACTTTGTGTTTTGCTCTAGTGACTCTTACCAAAGCAGTTTATCCACATTATTGGACAATGTGAACAGTCGTTCATGCACTGCCAATGTCAAGGGAGTCATTTATAATCTCTTTTTTCTTCTTTGACAAATGTGTTTTTCCCCAATGAAGCGTCCCAGACGGTGCCTGTAAATGTTTAACAAGGTTAGTTTTCAGTTGTAGCTTCCACAGTGTATCCTCTCCTCTATTATCCTGTTATATTGGTGTGTGTAAAATAACACAATGAAAGGCTTGGGTTCGTGTAAGGTCAAACAGAGAGTTTTTTAAGATGCCATATTCTCTACTTACACAATAACACAAGGAGCTCTGCAGATTGTGTGGGTTGGGATCATCCTTTACTGCCGTCTCTATGGGTGGTTTCTCTCAGTTTCTTTCTGTTTCCAGCAGGCTCTCTCTTTCTCCCTGGCTCTATTCCACCCTCTCTCTCTCTTATCTCTATCTCTGTCTTCCCTGCTCTCTTCATCTATCTATCCATCTCTCTCTCTCTCTCTCTAGGCATCAGACTGGGTGTTGGTCAGGGGGTTCTCCTCACCGCTGCCTTACTGCCTGGTCACAAAGGCTCGTCCCAGAGTTTCCCTACTATATTTATAGAAGCCTTTCTGTTTTTTAAATGCTTATCAACAGCCACATTATTCCCCACCCACCAATTTACCGTACTGAGTAGTGCATCTCTGGCTATACCACAGGGCTCTGACTATACCACAGGGCTCTGACTATACCACAGGATCTGACTACACCACTGGCTATACAACAGGGCTCTGACTATACCACAGTCCTCTGACTACACCACTGGCTATACCACAGGGCTCTGACTATACCACAGTCCGCTGACTACACCACTGGGCTCTGACTACAACACTGGGCTCTGACTACACCACTGGGCTCTGACTACAACACTGGCTATGCCACAGGGCTCTGACTACACCACTGGGCTCTGACTACACCACTGGCTATACCACAGGGCTCTGACTATACCACAGTCCTCTGACTACACCACTGGCTATACAACAGGGCTCTGACGACACCACTGGGCTCTGACTACACCACTGGGCTCTGACTATACCACAGTCCTCTGACTACACCACTGGCTATACAACAGGGCTCTGACGACACCACTTGACTCTGACTACACCACTGGGCTCTGACTATACCACAGGGCTCTGACTATACCACAGTCCTCTGACTACACCACTGGCTATACCACAGGGCTCTGACGACACCACTTGACTCTGACTATACAACTGGGCTCTGACTACACCATTAGGCTCTGACTACACCACTGGGCTCTGACTACACCACTGGCTATACCACAGGGCTCTGACGACACCACTGGGCTCTGACTACACCACTGGCTATACCACAGGGTTCGGACTCTACCACAGGGTTCTGATTACACCACATGGTTCGGACTCTACCACAGGGTTCTGATTACACGACAGGGTTCTGACTATACCACAGGGTTCTGATTACACCACAGGGTACTGACTATACCACAAGGTTCTGACTATACCACAGGGATCTGATTACACCACAGGGTTCTGACTATACCACAGAGTTCGGACTATACCACAGGGTTCTGACTATACCAGATGATTCTGACTATACCACAGGGTCCTGATTATGTCACAGGGTTCTGACTATACCACGGGGTTCTGATTACACCACAGGGTTGTGGCTTCTCTCAGTCACATCCTACAGTATAGGTTCTCTCCACCACATCTCTCTTTCTCTTTCTTTCTCACTTTCTCTCTATCTCATTGCTCTCTAATGACTATTCCAATAAGGAGTGTCACTCTGCGTCTACCACATACTCTGTCTCTCCTCATGCACAGTCCACATGATTTACTGTTGAAACCCAGATACTGGAACTAGAAGGATCTATTCTATACTATATCTTTTTGACTCTATTCCATGCGTTTTTGAGTCATTTTCAAATTTTATTAGCTTTTGGAAATGCTTTATTGATTTGATATTCTACACCATTTAGACTGTTTGTGCCTTGAGAGCAAACCAGCCAACATTGCGAGATCTACTCAACATACCTGAGGTGACATCTGTTATCCAATCACCTCAATTCACGTCAACGCAAAGGAACCAGGGTTAAGAAGTACTGATTGTGTTGCAATTAAGCCTCCTGGAAAAACTGGGGAAAACAGCTCTACATGCCTGGTCCTGTCGGTGCTGTGGCATGCCAACAAAGCCTTACTACAGAGACTGCTTAGCTGTATAATTAGCTTAATTTTTGCAGCAATACATCCCAAACATGAAAGATTTTCGAGAAACAAATCTAATTATAGTTAGAGAAGTCAAAGAAGCGACCAAGGATGCTTCTGTCTGAAAATATATCCAATAGGGATCTACTTTTGACTGAAATGTCCCCCTATTCCCTATATAGTACACTGCCTTTGAAATGTCACCCTATTCCCTATATAGTACACTGCCTTTGAAATGTCAACATATTCCCTATATAGTATACCGCCTTTGAACTGTCAACCTATTCCCCATATAGTACACTACTTTTGAACTGTCAACCTATTCCCTATATAGTACACTGCCTTTAAAATGTCAACCTATTCCCTATATAGTACACTACTTTTGGACTGTCAACCTACTCCATATATAGTACACTACTTTTGAACTGTCAAAATATTCCCTATATAGTACACTACTTTTGAACTGTCAACGTATTCCCAATATAGTACACTATTTTTGAACTGTCAACGTATTCCCAATATAGTACACTACTTTTTAACTGTCAACCTATTCCCTATATAGTACACTACCTTTGAACTGTCAACCCTTGTACAGAACACTACTTTTGAACTGTCAACATATTCCCCATATAGTACATTACTTTTGAACTGTTAACCTATTCCCTATATAGTACACTACTTTTATACTGTCAACCTATTCCCTATATAGTACATAACTTTTGAAATGTCAACCTATTCCCTATATAGTACATTTATTTTGAACTGTCAACCTATTCCCTATATAATACACTACTTTTGAACTGTAAAGCTATTTCCTATATAGTACACTACTTTTAAACTGTCAACCTATTCCCTATATAGCACACAACTTTTTAACTGTCAACCTATTCCCTATATAGTACATAACTTTTGAAATGTCAACCTATTCCCTATATAGTACACTACTTTTGAACTGTCAACGTATTCCCAATATAGTACACTACTTTTGAACTGTCAACCTATTCCCTATATAGTACACTGCCTTTGAAATGTCAACATATTCCCTATATAGTACACTGCCTTTGAAATGTCAACCTATTCCCTATATAGTATACCGCCTTTGAACTGTCAACCTATTCCCTATATAGTACACTACTTTTGGACTGTCAACCTACTCCATATATAGTACACTACTTTTGAACTGTCAAAATATTCCCTATATAGTACACTACTTTTAAACTGTCAACGTATTCCCAATATAGTACACTACTTTTTAACTGTCAACCTATTCCCTATATAGTACACTACCTTTGAACCGTCAATCTATTCCCTATATAGTACACTGCATTTGAACTGTCAACGTATTCCCAATATAGTACACTACTTTTGAACTGTCAACCTATTCCCTATATAGTACACTACTTTTGAACTATCAACCCTTGTACAGAACACTACTTTTGAACTGTCAACCTATTCCCCATATAGTACATTACTTTTGAACTGTCAACCTATTCCCTATATAGTACATTACTTTTGAACTGTAAAGCTATTCCCTATATAGGACACTGCCTTTGAAATGTCACCCTATTCCCTATATAGTACACTGCCTTTGAAATATCAACCTATTCCCTATATAGTATACCGCCTTTGAACTGTCAACCTATTCCCCATATAGTACACTACTTTTGAACTGTCAACCTATTCCCTATATAGTACACAACCTTTGAACCATCAATCTATTCCCTATATAATACATTACTTTTGAGCTGTCAACCTATTCCCCATATAGTACACAACTTTTTAACTGTCAATCTATTCCCTATATAGTACATTACTTTTGAACTGTCAACCTATTCCCTATGTAGTACATTACTTTTTGACTGTCAACCTATTCCTTATATAATACACTACTTTTGAACTGTCAAGCTATTCCCTATATAGTACATTACTTTTGAGCTGTCAACCTATTCCCTATATAGTACACTACTTTTGAGCTGTCAACCTATTCCCTATATAGTACACTACTTTTGAACTGTCAACCTAATCCATATTTAGTACACTACTTTTGAACTGTCAACATATTCCCTATATTGTACACTACTTTTGACCAGAGCCGGCCTGAATTTCGGACACACCCCGAACCAGACAACGTTTCACTGCTGAGACAAGCTTTTCTATTTAGAAATGGTGCTTTTCAGAGCAGGGTTTACCAGGTTGGTTTATTGTAATTTCAATAGGATTGATTAGACCGTGCCTTGCTTGGCATCTCAAATTAAACATTGCTCCGACATCACCAAAAAGATATACCTCAAATGTGACTCATAGCTACAGAGGGTAGTGCCTTTGGCCCAGTACATCACCTGGGCAAAGCTTCCTGCCATCCAGGACCTCTATACCAGGCGTTGTCAAAAGAAGGCCCTAAAAATTGTCAAAGACTCCAGCCACCCTAGTCATAGACTATGTTCTCTGCTACCACACAGCAAGTGGTATATGAGCGCCAAGTCTAGGTCCAAGAGGCTTTTAAACAGCTTCCACCCCCAAGCCATAAGACTCCTGAAATGAGTGGCTACCCAGAGTATTTGCATTACCCCCCCCCCCCTCTATGCTGCTGCTACCCTCTGTTATTATCTATGCATAGTCACAACTCTGCCTACATGTACATATTACCTCGACTAACCGGTGCCGCCGACACATTTTTATTTCTTACTTTTTTTAGCTATTTTCTTAAAACTGCATTGTTGGTTAAGGGCTTGTAAGTAAGCATTTCACTGTAAGCCTGTTGTATTTGGCGCATGTGACAAAGAAAATTAGATTTGATTTTATCATACCACATAAAAGGCCCAATTCAACATCCAGATTATGAGATAGGGATTGGGAGTTGTACTGTAGCTAGTGACGTGTCATTGGTGGGATAGGGATTGGGAGTTGTACTGTAGCTAGTGACGTGTCATTGGTTGCAGTTGTAAGACACTTGAATGGAGTTTAACAGAGCATCAGACAATAACAGATGATGTGTGAGTCAGTGATTACCTTTAATAGAACTTAGTTTCACTCCACTTATTTTGTATTGTTGGCTGTGAAAGCCATTGTGATGTAATATTTTTCAGTCTGTCCGTCTCTGTGTCAATCCTAGCCTAGGGGCTTGGCACAGTGGTGAACAACAATGCTCATTTGAACACATCAGCACTGTATTGAACAGTTTTTTCAGTTTCTTTGTTTCAATGGACATCAAGGAAAAACGGAAGACAGTGATATGTCTGATGTTTCCTGTTTTGGTGCACGATTATTCCCTGCTTTGGCTAACATCAAGGGCAGTGGAAATGGACTGGCATGAATTAATCTGCTTTGATTCCTGTCATGGCATACACGCACACACACTCACACACCTTCCCAAAAACGCATTTATTGCTGATTTATTTATTGCTGGATTTATTTCAATTATCGCCCAGTGCTAACACACACACACACACACACACACACACACACACACACACACACACACACACACACACACACACACACACACACACACACACACACACACACACACACACACACACACACACACACACACACTATGTAGCTGTACACTCTTGAGTGTCTGTAATGAATGAATAAGGTCAGGCTAGGTATGGGACTCCAGAAACTAGATCTGTGATCTCCTTTCTCTCCTTTTACCTCCGAGCCCCTATAGGATCAGACAGAGGGCTCTCTGTGTTGGAGTCCTACTCTACTCCTGGCTATAGGATCAGACAGAGGGCTCTCTGTGTTGGAGTCCTACTCTACTCCTGGCTATAGGATCAGACAGAGGGCTCTCTGTGTTGGAGTCCTACTCTACTCCTGGCTATAGGATCAGACAGAGGGCTCTCTGTGTTAGAGTCCTACTCTGCTCCTGGCTATAGGATCAGACAGAGGGCTCTCTGTGTTGGAGTCCTACTCTACTCCTGGCTATAGGATCACTCTGCTTCTGGCTATTGGATATTCTGCACTGGGACTGGCTGGGAGTATTAGGCATGGGGGTTACATAGGGTCTTCTGCTGGAATATCAATACAATACATTAAAACAGGATCTAACAGGGTCAAACAGGGTCTAACATTACACAAATATAAAGGAGAAAGGACTTTCGGGCCGGTGGAGTGAAATTCAATAGGTAGCAGTCTGTTTTAGTGCAGAGATGTGTGTAAAGGTGTTTTATTTTATTTTAATTGAACCTTTATTTAACCAGGAAAAGCCCATTGAGACACAAACTCTCTTTTTTAAGGGAGACCTGGCAAAGAAGGCAGCAACAATCAATATATTAGAGAATTAAAACATACAATACAATTTAATTTTTAAAAAGCATTTATACTCCTCTGTAACAGAGTCTCCTATCAAAAATATAAATGTATTCAGTGGCACTGACATATACATGAAGCAAGGGTTGTAGACTATTCCATGCCTCTGGTGCACAATATGAGAAGGCAGTCTTGCCTAATACTGTAATTGAACTGGGGACTTTAAGTAGCAACCAGAGCAGACTGGGTATGGTAACTGCTGGTGGTGAAGGAGACCAGACTACAGAGGTAAAGAGGGAGTTTACCCAGAAGGGCTTTGCAGATGAACACATACAAATGTTACTTTCTGCGCGTATAAAGTGAGGTTCAACCCACCATTTGGAACAAGGTGCAATGATGGGTGAGTGACTTTGCATTTGTAATGAAGCGCAAGGATGTATGATAAACAGAGTCCTGTCTCTGTAAGACAGAGGCTGCATGCATATGCAACAAGTCACCGTAGTCAATTACAGAGAGAAAGGTGCGTATGTTTAGCTGCTCTACAGGTAATCCACCACGATAATCACCTCTGCTCCAGCATGCCACTTAGCAGGGTGCCAAGTCCTGTTCATTTGAAACTTAAGAACATGTCTTGCCTGTCTCTCTGCACACCTGTAACTTGGGAAGTATCTGCTCTCTGCAACTGGGATTTCCCTGCAATTAAAAAAATAATTAACCTTTATTTAACTAGGCAAGTCAGTTGAGAACAAATTCTTATTTTCAATGATGGCCTAGGAACTGTGGGTTAATGGCCTTGTTCAGGGGCAAAACAACAGATATTTACTTTGTCAGCTCGGGGATTTAACCTTTCGGTTACTAGTCCAATGCTCTAACCACTAGGCTCTAACAACCTGCCGCCCCAGGCTTCAACCAGGCTTCACCAGACTTCAACCAGGCTTCACCAAGCTTCAAAAAGGTTTATTTTTTTAACCTTTTTTTAACCTTTATTTAACCAGGAAGGGCTCATTGAGATTAAAATATATTTTTTCAAGAGTGCCCTGGCCAAGATAGGCAGCACCAAGTTATTACAAAAAAATTACAGACAGACAACATGAAAAACTACAAATAATCTAGTAAAAAACATTGAATTCACAAGAGTATAAAACAGCAAATTAAAAACATTGACAGGTCAGGGAATCAGCCTCAAAATCCTTCATCAGTGATTTAAAAACACCAATCGGGACAAGTTCTTCCAGTTTAAAAGTATTTTGTAAGGTGTTCCAAGACGATGGCGCAGAGTACATAAAAGCCTTTACCAAATTCAGTTCGGACATTAGCAGGATAAAGTCCAGCGAACGAAGAGAGTACCCACCACATTTCTGAACAATAAAAATGCACAAATAAAAAGGTAGTAAACCCAAAATGGCTTTGTAAATAAAAGTATACCAGTGACTGAGCCTACGAGTGACTAGAGAAGGCCAGCCAGCCCTGGTTTACAAAGTGCAGTGGTGCGTAAGGGTTTTGCAGTTTAAAATAAATCTCAAAGTGCCATGGTAAAGAGTGTCAATTGATCTCAAAAACTGAGCGGAAGCATTCATATATAAAATATCCCCATAGTCTAGTAAAGGCATAAATGTAGCTGATACTAGCCTCCTTCTGGCTTCAAAAAAAAAACTGGTCTTATTCCTAAAATAAAATACCAATTTCAGCTTCAATTTTTTTGTAAGTGGTTGAATATGCTATTTAAAAGAGAGGCCGTCATCAATTAAAATTCCAAGATACTCCACTCCACAAGATACTCCACTCCACTACATCCCACATTGAGGGAGAGGTTGTTGTCCTGGTACCACACTGCCAGGTCTCTGTCCTCTTCCCTATAGGCTGTCTCATCGTTGTCGGTAATCAGGCCTACCACTGTTGTGTCTCAGCAAACTTAACGATGGTGTTGGAGTTGTGTTTGGCCACGCAGTCGTGGGTGAACAGGAGGGGACTAAGCACACACTCCTGAGGGGCCCCAGTATTGAGGATCAGCGTGGCAGACATGTTGTTGTCTGCCCTTACCACCTGAGGGAGGCCCGTCAGGAAGTCCAGGATCCAGTTGCAGAGGGAGATGTTTAGTCCCAGGGTCCTCAGCTTAGTGATGAGCTTGTGGGCACTATGGTGTTGAACGCTGAGCTGTAGTTAATGAACAGCATTCTCACATAGGTGTTCATTTTGTCCATGTGGGAAAGAGCAGTGTGAAATGCGATTGAGATTGCATCATCTGTGGATATTTTGGGGCAGGATGCGAATTGGAGTGGGTCTAGGTATCCGGGATGATGCTGTTGATGTGAGCCATGGCTACCGACCTGAGTGATACAGGGCGGTAATCATTTAGGCAGGTTACCTCCGCTTCCTTGGGCACAGAAACTATGGTGGTCTGCTTGAAACATGTAGGTATTACAGACTCGGTCAGGGAGCGGTTGAAAATGTCAGTGAAGACACTTACCAGTTGGTCCGCGCATGCTTTGAGTACAGGTCCTGGTAATCCATCTGACCCGCGGCTTTGTGAATGTTGATCTGTTTAAAGGTCTTGTTCAGATAGGCCAAGAGCGTTATCACACAGTCGTCCGGAACAGCTGGTGCTCTCATGCATGCTTTAGTGTTGCTTGTCTCGAAGCGAGCGTAAAAGGCATTTATTTGGGCAGCTCGCGGCTGTGCTTCTGGAGTCTGTAACCGTTTTCAAGCCCTGCCACTGTAACAGTATAACTTTAAACCGTCCCCTCGCCCATACCCGGGCGCGAACCAGGGACCCTCTGCACACATCAACAACAGTCACCCACGAAGCATCGTTACCCATCGCTCCACAAAAGCCGCGGCCCTTGAAGAGCAAGGGGAAACACTACTTCAAGGTCTCAGAGCAAGTGACGTCACCGATTGAAACGCTATTTAGCGCGCACCACCGCTAACTAGCTAGCTATTTCACATCCGTTACACCACATCCGACGAGCGTCAGAGCCAGTGTAGCATGATTTAATCTTAATCCTGTATTGAAGCTTTGACTGTTTGATGGTTCGTCTGAGGGTGTCTGGATTAGTGTCCCGCTCCTTGAAAGCGGCAGCTCTAGCCTTTAGCTCAATGAGGATGTTTCCTGTAATCCATGGCTTCTGGTTGGGATATGTACAGTATGTACGGTCACTGTGGGGACGACGTCGTCAATGCACTTATTGATGAAGCCGATGACTGAGGTGGTATACTCCTCAATGCCATTGGATGAATCCCAAAAAATATTCCAGTCTGTGCTAGCAAAACAGTCCTGTAGCATAGCATCCGTGTCATCTGACCACTTCCGTATTGAGTGAGTCACTGGTACTTCCTGCTTTAGTTTTTGCTTGTACGCATGAATCAGGTGGATATAATTATGGTCTGATTTGCCAAGTGGAGGGAGAGCTTTGTATGTGTCTCTTTGTGTGAGGTAAAGGTGGTCTAGAGTTTTTTTCATTCTGGTTGAACATGTGACATGCTGGTAGAAATGAGGTAAAACAGATTTAAGTTTTCCTGCATTAAAGTCCCCGGCCACTAGGAGCGCCGCTTCTGGATGAGCATTTTCTTGTTTGCTTATGGCCTTATATAGTTGGTTGAGTGCTGTCTTAGTGCCAGCATCGGTTTGTGGTGGTAAATAGATGGCTACGAATATATAGATGAAAACTCTCTTGGTAGATCTTGTTGTCTACAGCTTATCATAAGGTACTCCACCTCAGGCAAGCAATACCTCAAGACTTCTTTAATATTAGACATTGCGCACTAGCTGTTATTGACAAATAGACACACACCTCCGCCCCTCGTCTTACCAGACATAGCTTCTCTATCCTGCCGATGCATGGAAAATCCCTCCAGCTCTATATTATCCATGTTGTCGTTCAGCCACGAATCGGTGAAACATAAGATATTACAGTTTTGAATGTCTGGTTGGTAAGATAGTCTTGATCGTATATCATCCATTTTGTTTCCCAATAATTGCACGTTGGCCAATAGAACGGATGGTTAGTGAGGTTTACTCACTCGCCTACGAAATCTCATAAGGCAGCCTGACCTCCGCCCCATTTCTCTCAGTCTTTTCTTCACGCAAATGACAGGGTTTTGGACCTGTTCCTGAGAAAGCACTATATCCTTTGCATCGGAATCATTAAAGAAATATCTTTGACCAGTTCGAGGTGAGTAATCGCTGTTATTTTCAGTCATAAGAGACGGTAGCAGCAACATTATGTACAAAATAAGTTACAAACAATGCGAAAAAACAAACAAAATAGCACAGTTGATTTGGAGCCCGTAAAATGGCAGACATCCCCTCCGGTGCCATCATTACTATGTTCTGAAATCCGAAACATCTCGACTGGGATCTTAACATTACATTATAAGGTAATACCATTGTCGATGCAATGCTACTAGGTTGCTAGGTTTTTCTGAAGTGTGTAAACCCTGGTGGAACTTTGGGTCTTAGTCCAGTAGTGTAAAGTAGGATTTGAACTGTGTTGGAGGATGATGGTCTTTAGTCTAGTAGTGTAAAGTAGGATTTGAATTGTGTTGGAGGATGATGGTCTTGCGTTTCCTCCATCCTCAGCCCCAGCCTAGCCAGGCAGGATCCCCAGGGGCTAGCCTAGCACAGAGACACTCAGCGTCAGTTTACAGGGGAAGCTCACACAGCTTAGTGTGTGTGTGTTTGACAGTGCTCATCATCCCAAACGACAGAGGAAGAGTAGTGCCACAAGTTCGCTCTTCCCCCTTTCCCCCTCTCTTCCGTCCCTGCGAATGACTTTCACATGTTCACAGATGCGATATGATTCTCCGGAGCTCTCTAAGTCTGGGAGTTCATTGACTGTCTGACTAAGATGACTTATGCACTGGGACTGGAGGACAAGGACAGCATGTGTTGTCCAACAACATTTTGCATTACGTGTCACTACATTTACAGTGATTTCTACACAGCGATCTCCACACAGCAGTCTCCACACAGCAGTCTCTACACAGCGATCTCCACACAGCGATCGCCACACAGCGATCTCCACACAGCAGTCTCCACACAGTGATCTGCGTTTTGAGCTCTGTTGGCAAGTTACCTTCAAATCCTACATTGTTATTTGGAAATATTTGGAAGTATTTATGAGGCTCTGTCTTTGTCCTCCTTAGTGTGGCCTTCAGCTTTCAGCTGCACAGTGAGGTTTGCATCACTAAGAAGATAAGAGTCTGATATTCTTCTTCTTCTGATAAAAGGCCTGTCTTTACTGTGTTTTCAAGTTCAATCTCTGATGTGTGTGTGTGTACTTGCGTGCATCACAGCTGGGGTCAATTCAAATTGAAGGCAGTCAATTCTGGAAGTGTTTTTAATTTAAAATAAAAAATGTAAACTCTTTTGAAATAAATAGCGTTATTGAGAAGTCATTGAAAATCAATGCCGTTTTTTCTACATTTTGAATTGACCCCACCCCTGGCGTATGTGATTGGCCCATGCAGCCTCTCAAGGGAAGATTCCTAAGCCAGGCCAAGCAGAGCTGTGTATTCTGAAGGAATGGACGGCCCCTGGCACTCTAACATTATGACTGTGTCATCATTGAACGCCTGTCTGGAATAGCCAGTCAAAGTGTGTGCATGTGTGTGTGTGTGTGTGTGTGTGTGTGTGTGTGTGTGTGTGTGTGTGTGCAGGTTTGTGTGTATATTCTCAGGGAGACCTAGCCAGCTGTATGACTGAGGACTCAAATGGCACAAATGATGCTCCTTTTATTGGCAGCTCCCAGGTTATCCCACTAACCAACCCCCCTCCCTGGCCCTCAGAATGCCCTGGTAAAAATGATCCCACCACTCAGTAGATCCTCTCCCCTCCTGTCCTCTCCTCTCCTGCCTCCTCCCCTACTGTCCTCTCCTCCCATCCCCTTCTCTACCAGGGGACTCTCCCTCTGCTCTCCAGACAGAGCTAAACCCATCAGACCCCAGCTGAGAGGAATGGAACAGATCGACTCCAGTTACTCATCCTAAGCTTGTGTTAATTAAGAAGCCCCTGTGTATGTGTAGCCTAGCTGGTCTAGCAGAGAGACACTGTTCGTTCCTTTTCTGTCCTCTTAAATTTATATAATTTCTACCACTTGAAGAGAAGGAACTACAAGGCTGCATGCATCTTTATAACACTTTTATCTTCTACCAAACCTTTGTTTTGGAGGTGTTCAGAACAAGGATAAGGCCAGAGAAAGCTTGTTGGACACTAAGAAAGTGTTGTTGTAGAGCATTTAACACAAAATCCTGGGAGGGTCCAGCTGAGTATAAGACTGTATCATATGCATTTAAATGGATGAGACAGCTTCCTACTGCCTGAGCCATGTTGTTAATGTAAATTGAGAAGAGCGTGGGGCCTAGGCTCAAGCCTTGGGCTACACCCTTGGTGACATGCAGTGGCTGAGACAGCAGATGTTCTGACTGTATACACTGATTAAAAACAGTGATTACTAAGGTCATTACAGAAAACACCAGACTGATACCTATCAGGATTATTTGTGAACATTGAGGAGAGTAGCCTTTCTGGGTGTTTGGAGTCATACCTTGTGGGATTGATAATAATCTGAGAAAGTTTTAGGGAGTCCCATTGCTTTAGGACTTGGTCAGGTGGTTTATGCATGTCCCAGTTTAGGTCACTGTCACACCCTGACCTTAGATTCTGTGTTTTTCTATATATTTTGGTTAGGTCAGGGTGTGATTAGGGTGGGTACTCTAGTTGTTGTATGTCTAGGGTTTGCTGATTGTTTGCTTTTGGTGATGCAAAACAAACTTGCCCATTGTCAGACTCTTTTCACCAGCCCGCATACATGCTCGGTTGCCTATAACGTCCGGCTGCCCAGAGGTGAGCGCAGCAAGACACAAACACGCAGTCTAGTGATTGAACTTACTTTTTTCATCATCATTACAAACATTGGCGAAGCTGCTCAGGAGGCAGACAGACAGTCAAGTATTGCTTTTTCAGGAACTATGATATGGCCGCAACTATAAAGGTTAGCCTACATCATCACACAAAACATTGATTGTTTTTTCTCCAAAGTGTAGGGACTGCATCCTTCTTGTGCAACTGCAATATCGTTTACAACAGACAGAGAGACAAGGTTGTAGCCTTCATAATATACAGTATTTTTTATGTATGTTCGTTAAAATTGCACAGGTTTTTTTTTTCAGCTGTTCAGAAATATGAGGAAGAGACATAGTGTAACGATTCTCCTCCTCTTCTGAGGAGCAATGCGCAGCGTGGTAAGTGTCCATGTTGTTTATTAAGACCGGAACACTGAAGCAAAACAAAAATAGACCAAAACGCAACAGTTCTGTCAAGTACTCACACACAACACTAAACAGAAAATAATCACCCACAACTCAAAATGGGAAAACTAAGTATGGTTCTCAATCAGAGACAACAATTGCCAGCTGCCTCTGATTGGGAACCATACCAGGCCAAACACATAGAGATAGAAAACATAGAACACGAAACATAGAATGCCCACCCCAACTCACACCCTGACCAAACTAAAATAGAGACATAAAAAAGGAACTAAGGTCAGGACGTGACACATAGGCTACATCATCATTGTTCAGAAGAGAGGGAGAAAAGAGATAAACGTGAAGAGGGGGAGTGTGTGCAGCAGCTGCGTTAGTGTGCGTAAAATAACAAAATAACACACAAAATAACACATGTGCAGAATCTTTTTATTTTTTATTTCACCTTTATTTAACCAGGTAGGCCAGTTGAGAACAAGTTCTCATTTACAATTGCGACCTGGCCAAGATAAAGCAAATCAGTGTGACACAAACAACAACACAGAGTTACACATGGAATAAACAAACATACAGTCAATAATACAATAGAAAAGTCTATATACAGTGTGTGCAAATTAGGTAAGTAAGGGAGGTAAGACAATAAATAGGCCATAGTGGCGAAATAATTACAATTTAGCAATTAAACACTGGAGTGATAGATGTGCAGAATATGAATGTGCAAGTAGAGATACTGGGGTGCAAAGGAGCAAAAAACGAAATAACAGTATGGGGATGAGGTAGTTGGATGGTCTATTTACAGATGGGCTATGTACATGTGCAGTGATCTGTGAGCTGCTCTGACAGCTGGTGCTTAAAGTTAGAGAGGGAGATTTGAGTCTCCACCTATAGGGATTTTTGCAATTAGTTCCAATGTGATCCGGATCCTTAAGTAAGAGATTTCCGGAGATGGAGTGTGGCTTTGGCGAAAACACCGTATCCATAGCCACGGCCTATTATTAATCCCTTAAAATGAAATTAAATAGAAATCTACACTTTAATATAACACTGTCGGAACGTGACTATCATTAATGTGATGACTGGTATTCATTGAATAATTACGTACTACGTTTAATTATTACTCAATTAAATTAATCATGTAACAATTAACTCATCAAGAATTTGGGGCACCATGGGAAGGTTTATTTAATTAGTTACCATTTCCCAAAATAACTAAAGACTATATCGATACCACACCAGTCATCAATCAATCACGTATTAATTATTTCCTCATATCAGTCTCATTCTGAATGTCGTTGACTCCGTTAATCTGCTGATGAATCAGCGATACACAAATTAGCTTAATTATGTATTTACTAACTAACTAAATAATCACACAGAAATACATAAACACACACACTGTATATGTTATTGATTACTAACATAAGGCAATGAGAAGTGCCTAGTGAATTAACAAAAACACGGCCGTTTGGTTACACAATGGAATGGGGTGGGGAAAGAAAAAGAGTGGTAGAGACAAAGAGAGTGGACATATCGTACATACATTTGGAACTACGATCACCGTAAATATGAATATTTAGCACCCTAACAACCACTAATCGCATTTAGAAATGCAACATATATTTACTCGTAGATGTCTTTCTCTGTCGTCTCTCTGTTGAAACCACTCGTCCATCTTTGGCGAGTAGTTCGATGCAAGTCTGGATGTCCATCAGAGGTCACAATGTCCTTAGTTGTAGGCTTCTTTTGTTCTGGAGTGTTGCATTTCTAAATCCGAAATGAGCGGTTGTTAGGGTGCTAAATATTCATATTTACGGTGAGCGTAGTTTGAAATGTACGTACGATAAGTCCACTCTCTTTGTCTGTCCTGTTCTTTATCTTTCCCCACCTCTTTCCATTGTGTAACGATACATCAGAGGTGTACCACACGGTGGTAAAGAGGGAAATGCTCTTCCCTTTCGTCTTGGTCAATTGTCCTAGACTACTTCACAGTACCCAGTTGCAGACTGAGAATGTTTGCTCTAATCTTCACCTTCACTCGTTGAGAGTTTCGCAGGATCTATTATTTTCTGGTCTTGTAGTTTTAACCATTTCGTGACGTCCGGCTTACACCATCTAATGTACATTTCGTTACGAGTTCTTGTAAGCACTCTGGCCTGAAAGGCAGTTCCATCATGTTGACACAAACTCTGATTTTGCAAGAAAAACAATTCTCATTTAGAAGGCTGAAATCACATTGCTATCTTTTCACAAATAGATTCATATTTAATCATATACGTTTTACAACATTTAGATGTAAATCTGAAATATACATTGTGAAAGCTCTTAAAGTTACGATGTTTCCGTTATAATGTATTTCTGATCATTTTAATGACATCCCAAAAGAGATACTAATTTCCCATATTCCATCCCTGATCATCCCCATCATTTGGATGTTGAAGTATATTGTCCCAGTGTCCATTGTCTGATGTTTGAAGTTTTGTGCAAGAGTCTCTCTTCTGTAACACAAAGGATTTATTTCCCAATATTGCAGAACCAAACTGAGAGATTCTGCAAGGTATTTACGATCTGGTTGTTAAGTCATAAAACCGTGCCAACTCCAACAGGAGAGAGAGAATTTGGCTATCTGTCAGCCATTGGCCTAGCTGATCCGGCACCTTTGATCCTCACCAAGGAGAGCGAGTCATGACAACACTTTTACTTTAACGTAATGATACTAGTTGTTGATTCCAGACTTCACTCATCATGAGGTTAACTGACTTGCCTAGTTAAATAAAGGTCAACAAAAACAAAAAAATATGAAATTAAATACCTTCATGTTTCACACCTTTCATAATTAAAATAATTAGTTTACACTTTATTTTATGATACTTATAAATACATTTTATAATCAGCTAGTGTTGATTAACACTTTACTCTGCATCCCTGAGGCTAGTAAGATATATTATATAATTTAGGTGTTGTTAGCACCATAGAGCCCTCTATCTCTCTTCACCAGCCCCACAGTGAAGCCTCATCACTGGGCTGGGTTGAGAGACACTCCACACTCTGCTTCTCCACGACTCAGGGTTGGACGTTAATAGCCTGTTTGAAATGCTTAATCGCATTCTCAAGCTACGTTTTTAATCAAATACATTTTCATTAAATGTAATCCCTTAATAATGTCCTGGTGGCTTTGATAAAGCTGGAAATGGAATGAGAGAAATTGTATACACCAGGTGTAGATGTCCTGGGTAGTGTTCCCATGGTGATGCGTTGGGCTGACCGTACCACCCTCTGGAGAGTCCTGCGGTTGCTGATGCTGCAATTCCCGTTCCAGGCGGTGATAAAGGCCAACAGGATGCTCTCAATGGTGTATCTGTAGACATTTGTGAGGGTCTTAGGGGCCAAGACAAATTTCTTCAGCCTCCTGAGGTTGAAGAGGCGCTTTTACGCCTTCTTCACCACACTGTCTGTGTGATGGGACCATTTCAGGTTGTCAGTGATGTGCACACCAAGGACCTGAAAGCTTTTGGCCCTTTCCACTGCGGCCCTGTTGATGTCGATGGGAGCATGCACTCTCTGCTGTCTCCTGTAGTCCATGATCAGCTCCTTCATTTTGTTGACGTTGAAGGGGAGGTTATTTTCCTGCCACCACTCCGCCAGGGCTCTCACTTCCTCCCTGTCTCATGGTTGTTGGTAATCAGGCCTACCACTGTTGTGTTGTCAGCAAACTTGATGATTGAGTTCGAGATGTGCGTGGCCATGCATCCAAGGGTGAACAGGGAGTACCGGAGGGAGCTGAGCAAGCACCCCTGTGGGGCTTGCTTATTGAGGATTAGAGTGGAGGAGGTGTTGTTGCCTAACTTCACCACTTGGGTTCGGCCTGTCAGGAAGTCCAGGACCCAGTTACACAGGGTTCAGACCCAGGGCCCTGAGCTTAGTTATGAGCTTGGAGGTCACTAATGTGTTGAAGGTTGAGCTGTAGTCGATGAACAGCATTCTTACATAGGTATTTCTCTTGTTCAGGTGGGATAGGGCAGTGTGCAGTGCGATGGTGATTGTGTCATCCATAGATCTGTTGTTGCAATATGCAAATTGTAGTGGGTCGAGGAAGTGAGTGATACAGGGCGATTGTCATTTAGTTCAGTTACCTTCACTTTCTTGGGTACAGGAACAATGGTGGACATCTTGAATCAAGTGGGGACAACAGACTGGGATATGGAGAGATTTAATCATGTCTGTAAACACTTTGAATCAAATCAAATGTTATTCGTCACATACACATATTTAGCAGATGTTATTGCGGGTGTAGTGAAATGCTTGTGTTCCTTGCTCCAACTGTGCAGTAGGATCTAGCAATTCACAACAATACACACAAATCCCAAAGTAAAATAAATATCTAAGAAATTCACTACCGTTCAAAAGTTTGGGGTCACTTAGTGTTCTTGTTTTTCAAATAAAGCAATTTTTTGTCCATTAAAATAACATCAAATTGATCAGAAATACACTGTAGACATTGTTGATGTTGTAAATGACTATTGTAGCTGGAAACTGATGATCTTTTATGGAATATCTACATAGGTGTACAGAGGCCCGTTATCAGCAACCATCACTCCTGTGTTCCAATTGCATGTTGTGTTAGCTAATCCAAGTTTATAATTTTAAAAGCCAAATTGATCATTAGAAAACCCTTTTGCAATTATGTTGGCACAGCTGAAAACTGTTGTGCAACGGGGCCTCCCACTCCTCTTTCTATTCTAGTTAGAGAAGGTTTGCGTTGTTCTGTGAAGGGAGTAGTACACAGCGTTGTACGAGATCTTCAGTTTCATGGCATTTTCTCGCATGAAATAGCCTTCATTTCTCAGAACAAGAATAGATTGACGAGTTTCAGAAAAAAGTTATTTGTTTCTGGCCATTTTGAGCCTGTAATCGAACCCACAAATGCTTATGCTCCAGATACTCCACTAGTCTAAAGAAGGCCAGTTGTATTGCTTCTTTAATCAGGACAAGTTTTCAGCTGTGCTAACATAATTGCAAAAGGGTTTGCTAATGATCAATTAACCTTTTAAAATGATAAACCTGGATTAGCTAACTCAACATGCAATTGGAACAAGGGAGTGATGGTTGCTGATAATGGGCCTCTGTACGCCTATGTAGATATTCCATTAAAAAAATAAGCTGTTTCCAGCTACAATAGTCATTTACAACATTAACAATGTGTACACTGCATTTCTGATCAATTTGATGTTAATGGACAAAAAATGTGCATCTTTCAAAAACAAGGACATTTCTAATTGACCCCAAACTTTTGAACGGTAGTGTAGATTCTGATTGGTCAGACCAACGTTGAACAGGACCTTCCTGTTTAAGTTTCTGCCTATAGGTGGGGAGGAGCAGAATTGAGGCATGATCTGATTTGCCGAAGGGAGGGCGGGCGAGTGCCTTGTAGCCGTCCCGGAAGGGAGAGTAGCAATGATCCAGGGTCCTTGTTGTGCATGTAGCACAAGAGATGGGTTGATAGAATTTCAGTAGCATTTTCCTCAGATTTCCATTATTTAAGTCTCTTGCTACAATAAATGTGGCCTCGGGAAATACAGTTTGCAGTTTGCACAAAGTCCCGTGTAGTTACCACAATCACAGCGTAAGTAGTTAATCATGAAACATACACCCCGCCTTTCTTCTTCCCAGAGAGTTCTTTCTTCCTGTCCACCCGAAGCACGGAGAACCCCACTGGCTGAATGGACAGAGATAACCACTGATGCAGACCTTTGGAACATCTACATTTTAAAAAGTCTAATACATCCATGTAATATAGCCTACACCTTCACAATAAATCCAGTATTTATTTTAGACAGGTCTAAAGAAGCATGATATGAAGAAAATGTAGTCTATTTCAGAAAATAATAGCATACTCTCAGTTGTTGTCACGAATTACTAAGGTGGGTGGAATCAGGCGCAGAGAGCAGGTTTCAATTATTAGACAGTTTATTCTCCGGCGCACAAAACAACGGTCAACCCAACACACAGGGTGAATAATCCAAAGCAGGACCAAAATAGTCCGGAGAATAAAACTCATGAACACCACCAAATAACAGGAATACAAAAACAATCCCGCACAAAACAAGGGCGGGACAACCTACTAAATATAAGGACGCTAATTAAACTAAAATACACACAGGTGAAACTAATAAGACAAAACCAACAGACAAACGAAAAAGGGATCGGTAGTGGCTAGTAGGACGGTGACGACGACCGCCGAGCACCGCCCGAACAGGCAGGGGAGCCAACTTCGGCGGAAGTCGTGACAGTTGTCCTTATGTTAGTTCCTGATGTGGCTATGCCAAATGAATGTGGCATACACTAGCTAATTTAGCAGAAATGATTTGCTTAGAATTCCATGGCATTGTTTTATACTATGAAGATTACAATTGAACAAAGCTGAATAAAGTATAAATATTTTCTCCAAACGATTTAAGGGAGTACGCACATGAGGCTATGCTGTGTCGAGTGGTTAACAAAGAAATAGGTACTCCTATGTGCTTAATTTTGAGTTATTAATGTAACTTTAGTTGTTCTACAAACATTGGGCTATATGTTTTGATTTTTAATACATTGTAAGGCTGCATGATGCGACTCTAATGATTATTTGAAAAAGTCGCTTGAAAGGCATGAGCTCTGCTTCGTTTTTTGCGCAGGCTGTACACACTTCATTAGTCTTTCATTCACAATTTGACCAGCACTTGATAATGCCTCAAATTTCACAGCAGCATCCCCTTTGTGGCCGCAATCCGAAGCGCCACTCACTCACATAGCTCTCCATCACGTGATCAGGTCTTTCTCACAGACTACAAGTGAAGACAGACACATCAGGGACACAACTGCGCACATCCTTATCCAATTCCAAGGTACGTATAGAAGACATTGGGAACTGTCTATATTTACTTTTCATCAGCCAACAAGATGAGCAGGCCAAACGAATAGCAAAAGCACTAGCCTGTGTCAACCTACTATCCCCCATAGTACAAAAGTCAACCTATTCTGTTCTGTGCCAGAAATAAATATTCCAAACATTCTTTGGGACATTTGTCAGTTGCAATAGATCCCACATTAATACAACCACTAGCACTTTTTTACCCCATGTGGCTGTTGCAACAGATCAGAACATTTAGCTTAAAATGTTGGAAAACTATTAGGCTATTTCTTCAAATTATAAGCGCAGCAATGCGCACATTGCAGTAGGCTATAAGCATGAATGATCCATTAGCGGGAAAACACCATTATCAAAAGTGACCGCAAATGCGATTATGCATGTAATGCTTTTATTATAAAGGTGCATTATTATGGTGAAAATTATCTTCCCCAAATTTGAAACTCACGAGCTGCTTATGTATGCCAGATTAATGTGCTTCATTTTAAGAAGTTATACAAACATATAGGCCTCATGAACAACCTCATGAAGCTGGTTGAGAGAATGCGAAGAGTGTGCAAAGCTATCATCAAGGAAAAGGGTGGCTACTTTGAAGAATCATAATTATAAAATATAGTAGGCCTAATCTATAGAAAGCTGATGAGAACCCCCTCTTTTTAGTAGAGGCCATCACTCTTTTCTCGTGCATAGCCTATACAAATTTTGCAAAACATGAGCTCATGGCCTGTCATGAAGTGTTTGATTAGATTTTCAAGTACATTTTCATTGATGTCAGAGTGATCAGAGTAGGGTTGCACATTTTGGGGAATATTCAGAGGTGGAAACTTTCCTTGGGAATTAACGGGAATATATTGGAATTAACGGAAATATATACATATTACATGTTTTTTGCATTGGATATATTTACCATATCATATAGAGACAAAACATAAACCTTTTACCTTATCATAAGTAGACATAATTGCAAATGCTCAAATATTTTACAATATAATAAAAAAACGATTTAGTTACGAATTTAACTTAAATTAAATGAGTTGACTCTTCACATGGGATGATTTCACTGAACAACAAAAGAAAGGCAATATTGAATAATAAAATTATAGTCTAGAAACTAAAGCTTTGGTTTTCTTCCTCTCAGGCTTCCATTTCTTCTCCCTGGACCTCCTCAATGTCCACCTCTTGAACATCAGAGTCTGAGGCCTCATCTTCATTGTCATTTTCCAACCTTGTTGAAGATGGCTTGTTGTCAGGCTCAAATTTGCCAGGATGGCCACCAATTTTTCAACCCTTGTATTGGTCAGCCTGTTGCGTGCTTTGGTGTGTGTGTACCCAAACAAGGACCAGTTGCGCTCTGAGGTGGCTGATGTTGGTGGGATTTAGAGGATGATTGAGGAAACAGAGTAAAGAGCCTCAGATCCACAAAGTCCCTTCCACCAGGTGGCTGATAAGATATGTTGGCACAACAGCCATATTGCATCTCCATACCAAAACCCTTGCTTGAAAGTGTACTTCACCAGACTGACAAGAACCTTGCCCTCATCCAGGCCAAGGTGGCGAGACACGGTAGTGATGACACCATAGGCCTTGTTGACCTCTGCACCAGCCAGGATGCTCTTGTCAGCATACTTGGGGTCCAACATCAAATCAAATCAAAGTTTATTTGTCACGTGCGCCAAATACAACAGGTGTAGTAGACCTTACATTGAAATGCTTACTTACAGGCCCAAAACAACCGTGCCATTTTTAAATAAAGAATAGTTATTAGGTGAACAGTAGATAAGTAAGGAAATACAAAACAACAGTAAAAAGACAGTGAATAATAACAGTAGCGAGGCTATAACAGTAGCGAGGCGATATACAGGCACCGGTTAGTCGGCCTAATTGAGGTAGTACGTACATCTTGGTATGGTTAAAGTGACTATGCATATATGATAAACAGAGAGTAGCAGTAGCGTAAAAGAGGGGTTGGCAGGTGGTGGGTGGCGGGACACAATGCAGATAGTCCGGGTAGCCAATGTGTGGGGGCACCAGTTAGTCGGGCTAATTGAGGTAGTGTGTACATGAATGTATAATTAAAGTGACAATGCATATATGGTAAACAGAGAGTAGCAGCAGTGTAAAGAGGGGTTGGGGGGAACAATGCAAATAGTCTGGGTAGTCATTTGATTACCTGTTCAGGAGTCTTATGGATTGGGGTTAAAAGCTGTTGAGAAGCCTTTTGGTCCTAGACTTGGCGCTCCGGTACCGCTTGCCATGCGGTAGTAGAGAATCTATGACTGGGGTGGGGTCTTTGACAATTTTTAGGGCCTTCCTCTGACACCGCCTGGTGTAGATGTCCTGGATGGCAGGCAGCTTTGCCCCAGTGATGTACTGGGCTGTATGCAATACCCTCTCTAGTGCCTTGTGGTCGGAGGCCGAGCAGTTGCCGTACCAGGCAGTGATGCAACCTGTCAGGATGCTCTCGATGTTGCAACCTTTTTCAGGATCTGAGGACCCATGCCAAATCTTTTAGTTACCTGAGGGGGAATAGGCTTTGTCGTGACTGTCTTGGTGTGTTTGGACCATTCTAGTTTGTTGGTGATTTGGACACCAAGGAACTTGAAGCTCTCAACCTGCTCCACTACAGCCACGTCGATGAGAATGGGGGCGTGCTCGGTCCTCCTTTTCCTGTAGTCCACAATCATCTCCTTAGTCTTGGTTACGTTGATGGATATGTTGTTATTCTGGCACCACCCGGCCAAGTCTCTGACCTCCTCCGTATAGGCTCTCTCATCGTTGTCGGTGATCAGGCCTATCACTGCCGTCTGCAAACTTAATGATGGTGTTGGAGTCATACCTGGCCACGCAGTCGTGGGTGAACTGGGAGTACAGGAGGGGACTGAGCACTCACCCCTGAGGGGCTCCAGTGTTGAGGATCAGTGTGGCAGATGTGTTGCTACCTACCCTCACCACCTGGGGCCGGCCCGTCAGGAAGTCCAGGATCCAGTTGCAGAGGGAGGTGTTTAGTCCCAGGATCCTTAGCTTATTGATGAGCTTTGAGGGTACTATGGTGTTAAACGCTGAGCTGTAGTCAGTAAATAGCATTCTCACGTAGGTGTTCCTTTTGTCCAGGTGGGAAAGGGCAGTGTGGAGTGCAATTGGGTTGTATGCAAATTGGAGTGGGTCTAGGGTTTCTGGGATAATGGTGTTGACGTGATCCATTACCAGCCTTTCAAAGCACTTCATTTCGACAGGTTGCGTTAGTGTTCTTGGGCACAGGGACTCTGGTGGTCTGCTTGAAACATGTTGATATTACAGACTCAATCAGGGACATGTTGAAAATGTCAGTGAAGTCACATGCCAGTTGGTCAGCACATGCCCGAAGCACACGTCCTGGTAATCCGTCTGGCCCCGCGGCCTTGTGAATGTTGACCTGTTTAAAGGTCTTACTCACGTCTGCTACGGAGAGCGTGATCACACAGTCGTCCGGAATGGCTGATGCTCTAATGAATGCCTCAGATTTGCTTTCCCCGAAGCGAGCATAGAAGTGATTTAGTTCGTCTGGTAGGCTCGTGTCACTGGGCTTCCCTTTGTAGTCTGTAATAGTTTGCAAGCCCTGTCACATAAGACGAGCGTCGGAGCCAGTGTAGTACGATTCAATCTTAGACCTATATTGGCGCTTTGCCTGTTTTATGGTTCGTCGGAAGGCATAGCAGGTTTCTTATAAGCTTCCAGGTTAGAGTCCCGCACCTTGATAGCGGCAGCTCTACCCTTTAGCTCAGTCTGAATGGTTCCTGTGATCCATGGCTTCTGGTTGGGATATGTACAGTGCCTTGCGAAAGTATTCGGCCCCCTTGAACTTTGCGACCTTTTTCCACATTTCAGGCTTCAAACATAAAGATATAAAACTGTATTTTTTTGTGAAGAATCAACAACAAGTGGGACACAATCATGAAGTGGAACAACATTTATTGGATATTTCAAACTTTTTTAACAAATCAAAAACTGAAAAATTGGGCGTGCAAAATTATTCAGCCCCCTTAAGTTAATACTTTGTAGCGCCACCTTTTGCTGCGATTACAGCTGTAAGTCACTTGGGGTATGTCTCTATCTGTTTTGCACATTGAGAGACTGACATTTTTTCCCATTCCTCCTTGCAAAACAGCTCGAGCTCAGTGAGGTTGGATGGAGAGCATTTGTGAACAGCAGTTTTCAGTTCTTTCCACAGATTCTCGATTTGATTCAGGTCTGGACTTTGACTTGGCCATTCTAACACCTGGATATGTTTATTTTTGAACCATTCCATTGTAGATTTTGCTTTATGTTTTGGATCATTGTCTTGTTGGAAGACAAATCTCTGTCCCAGTCTCAGGTCTTTTGCAGACTCCATCAGGTTTTCTTCCAGAATGGTCCTGTATTTGGCTCCATCCATCTTCCCATCAATTTTAACCATCTTCCCTGTCCCTGCTGAAGAAAAGCAGGCCCAAACCATGATGCTGCCACCACCATGTTTGACAGTTGGGATGGTGTGTTCAGCTGTGTTGCTTTTATGCCAAACATAACGTTTTGCATTGTTGCCAAAAAGTTCAATTTTGGTTTCATCTGACCAGAGCACCTTCTTCCACATGTTTGGTGTGTCTCCCAGGTGGCTTGTGGCAAACTTTAAACGACACTTTTTATGGATATCTTTAAGAAATAGCTTTCTTCTTGCCACTCTTCCATAAAGGCCAGATTTGTGCAATATACGACTGATTGTTGTCCTATGGACAGAGTCTCCCACCTCAGCTGTAGATCTCTGCAGTTCATCCAGAGTGATCATGGGCCTCTTGGCCTCATCTCTGATCAGTCTTCTCCTTGTATGAGCTGAAAGTTTAGAGGGACGGCCAGGTCTTGGTAGATTTGCAGTGGTCAGATACTCCTTCCATTTCAATATTATCGCTTGCACAGTGCTCCTTGGGATGTTTAAAGCTTGGGAAATCTTTTTGTATCCAAATCGAGCTTTAAACTTCTTCACAACAGTATCTCGGACCTGCCTGGTGTGTTCCTTGTTCTTCATGATGCTCTCTGCGCTTTTAACGGACCTCTGAGACTATCACAGTGCAGGTGCATTTATACGGAGACTTGATTACACACAGGTGGATTGTATTTATCATCATTAGTCATTTAGGTCAACATTGGATCATTCAGAGATCCTCACTGAACTTCTGGAGAGAGTTTGCTGCACTGAAAGTAAAGGGGCTGAATAATTTTGCACGCCCAATTTTTCAGTTTTTGATTTGTTAAAAAAGTTTGAAATATCCAATAAATGTCGTTCCACTTCATGATTGTGATTGTTGTTGATTCTTCACAAAAAAATACAGTTTTATATCTTTATGTTTGAAGCCTGAAATGTGGCAAAAGGTCGCAAAGTTCAAGGGGGCCGAATACTTTCGCAAGGCACTGTATGTACAGTCACTGTGGGGACGACGTATGTGGTGTTCTCCTCAATGCATTCGGAAGAATCCCGGAACATGTTCCAGTCTGTGATAGCTAAACAGTCCTGTAGTTTTGCATCTGCTTCATCTGACCACTTTTTTATAGACCAAGTCACTGGTGCTTCCTGCTTTAATGTACTCTGTGGCGTGTATCTGTTTCAGGCAGAAGTCACGCTTTTTGATTGTATATCAGAACTGCATTTTCCTCTGCTTGGAGCTACAGTGAATTGGGCAGGGCAGTACGGATTTTTTCTCTTACATCTGCAAGCAGAGTGTGAACATCAAACAGGATGGCAGTGTCTCCCTCAATCTGTGCAATGGCTACTGCTACAGGTTTCAGGAGTTTCAGGCTGCTTACCACTCTCTCCAAAAAGACATCACCCAGAAAGATTCTCTTGATGAGCCTGTCCATATCGGCAGACTGTGATATGGCCATTTCTTGGAGAGACTCCTTCCCCTCCAAGAGACAGTCAAACATGATGACAACACCACAGTAATGGGTGTTGCTGGGCAGCTTCAATGTGGTGCTCTTATTTTTCTCATTTTGCTTGGTGAGGTAGATTGATGACCTTTCACATACCTAACCATTTCCTTGGCTCTCTTGTAGAGTGTATCCATTGTTTTCAGTGCCATGATGTCCTTGAGGAGCAGATTCAATGCATGAGCAGCACAGCCAATGGGTGTGATGTGAGGGTAGGACTCCTCCACTTTAGACCAAGCAGCCTTCATGTTCGCAGCATTGTGTCACCAGTGCAAATACCTTCTGTGGTCCAAGGTCATTGAAGACTGCCTTCAGCTCATCTGCAATGTACAGTAGAGACCAGTGTGTCTATTGTCCCTTGTGTCTGTGCTCTTGTAGAATACTGGTTGAGGGGTGGAGATGATGTAGTTAATTATTCCTTGCCCACGAACATTCGACCACCCATCAGAGATGATTACAATACAGTCTTCTTTCTTATGATTTGCTTGACTTTCACTTGAACTCTGTTGAACTCTGCATCCAGCAAATTAGTAGATAAAGCATTTCTGGTTGGAGGGGTGTATGCTGGGCGGAGAACATTCAGAAATCTCTTCCAATACACATTGCTTGTGAGCATCAGAGGTGAACCAGTTGCATACACAGCTCGAGCAAGACATTCATCAGCATTTCTCTGACTACATTCCTCCAGTGAGTCAAAGAAACGTCTGATTCCAGGAGGAATCAGTATTTGCAAATGCACACAGCTTTTCCTTCTACAATGCCTGTGGCATTTTCCTGTAATTTAGAAAAAAATTAGTAAAAAAACAACAAATACAATTTCATGTACAGATAAATAGTTAAGCAGTTAGATTAAACAACTCCTTTGTAAGATAAATATTTTAAAATGAAACATGTATGGAAACAGGTGAATGAACACTCCTCAGTTAGTAGGCTCAAGCAAGCTAAAACCCACATGGTAGCAAAAACTAACTAGCAGAAATGATTTAAACACACTTTGCTGTAGGCTACTATTTACTAGTTATCAAAAAATAATGTATGTCATATAAGTGTACAACACTTTAATATATCAGCTGATGTAAGAAGGGCTATATAAATACATTTGATTTGATTTGATTAGTGTGCAAGATCTTGAGAATCAGCTGTACATGTGATTGACAGACAGTTAGCAAGTTTGTTAGGCTACTAATGACCAGCAGCAGCATCAGAGCTCGGAGAAGCCTAATTTCCTTGACGAGGCGGTCGCGTGGAATTTGACCGCCTTCATGACTCCTGACCGCTGCTGTTGCGGTAATATGGTCACCGCAACAGGGACAATATATCTGGAGAGAGCCATGGTTCTGTGAAACAGAGTATGTTACCGTCCCTGATGTCTCTCTGGAATGAGATCCTCACCCTGAGATCCTCACCCATCTACTTTATTGTCCATGGACTAAACATCAGCAAGTAATATACTCAGAAGCGGTGGATGGTATGCACGCTGCCTGAGTCTGACTAGGGCCCCACTCCTTCTACCTCTTCTACAGCTTCGGCGTTTTGGTGCAGCCCCCGGGATGAATAGAGCTTCCTCGGGAAGTTCTAAAGGATCCAGGTCTGGGAAGTAGAGTGACCGCTGATATAATGTCCCAAAGTTATTTCTGTATGTAGGTAATAATAGAAACATTCTGAGCAAATAATGTAAGAAATAACACAATAAAACCAAAATACTGCAAAGTTGGTTAGGAGCTAGAAACAGGGCGAGCATATCTGTCGGCACCATCTTGTTAGCGCCTAAAGACAACATCTATTCCATGTTGGTTCCATGTGGAAACAACGTTGCTTAAACCAGTGTGTGCCTAGTGGGTTGCTGATTTTTAGCTTTGAAATGCACAGATGTAACATAGACGCAGGAAGCAGGTGAAGTTAGGGAGTTTATTAACAACAAACATGGAATGATAAAAAACAAGAGAAGTGTCTGCAATGTTAGTAATGAAGTCCAGGTGTGACTGATGATAGGGCGCAGGTGTGCGTAATGATGTTTGCCAGGTGTCCGTAGAGATGGGTGGCCAGGAACTGATTGTTAGTAGACTGGTAATGTCGAGCGCCGGAGTGGGATAGCAGGAGTAGACATAACAACAGAATTGAAAGCTATATTGATATTGCAGTGTCACGTGTGCTCCCTCTCCGGTCTCTAGGTCACCAGGCTGCTGACTATTGCACATACCTGTCACCATCTTCACGTGCAGCAGTGCCTAATGACAATCATTTGGACTCCATCATCTCCTTGATTACCTGCCCTATTTATGTCACTACCTTTGGTTCCTTCCCAGGCGTTATTGTTTCATGTCTGTGTGCTGTATTTATTAAATATTCACTCCCTGCACTTGCTTCCTGACTCTCAGTGCACATAGTTATATGCAGTTATAGGTGCCTGAGTTCTGCAGTGTATTCTAGTGCTGTTGCTGCTTATAATGCATCTACAATTCGCTACTGTGGCTGCTTGCAAATGTAGGATCGTAATATCATCACTTTTTTTGTAGCTGAGAATTTTCCTGCACAGGAAGTAATACAAACTTGTAGTGTATTTGAGTTTTAAAAAGGCTTCATCAGCAGTGAGCGGTAAATCGCTCCCAGACGATGTATAGATGATGGATCCCTCTTTATGACCTGTTGATGTAGCTGACTGCCTGGGCATTTACAGGATGTCATTACAACAGGGCCTGGTAGGGGAGGCTTGCTTATGGAGTATTGTAGTGAAGGATATTAGGTTATGCCTGTCAGTTTATCTACAGTGTGTGTGGTAGACGGGGGGTGTGGGTGTGGAGTAGCTGTGTGTGTGTGTGTGTGTGTGTGTGTGTGTGTGTGTGTGTGTGTGTGTGTGTGTGTGTGTGTGTGTGTGTGTGTGTGTGTGTGTGTGTGTGTGTGTGTGTGTGTGTGTGGGATTACAGATCTCATCCTGTATTGCATTGCAGGTGCAGGATCTGTCAGTCAATCCCATAGCTGTCTCTTGCTGTCATCGTGAAAACTATTCAATAACACAATAACATGCAGTTCTTCTGCGTTCTCCTCACAGAGTAAAAATGCATTTCATGTTGTCTTGCCACACACTAACCCTCTAATGGCTGTTTCAAACTCGGATTTACACTTAGGTCTATTTATAGCTTAAACACAGGACTTTTTAAATGTTGGGAAGTTTAATAAAGAAGGGATATTTCTATCTGTTACCACCCAGCAAGGTCAAAGATATCAGGCCTCACACTTATAGTTATTAGCATTCAACACATGTTATTTGATATATCTTAGAAAGTAGACACACAGAGAAGAGCCTTGCCTATAGTGTCTTGGAAGTCAAAGTCAAATGGTAATGCAGAGAGAGAACCTGTCAGTCAGTCTTTTAGTACCGACCGACTCTCCAGTCATCTCCAATCCCTGTGTCAGAGTGTAACAGACCACCCCTGGGCCTTGAGAAATCCGCTGTCTCCAAAGCCACATCCAACCTCTTCCTTTCACCCTCTCCCCCTCTCCACAGCCAGAGATAGCCTTTAACCATCCTCCTTTCAGCTGTGGGATCTGAGGCATCAGGGGGGGATTGAGGAGTGTTGAAGGGTCTTTACTGTTCTTGGAGATACAGAGTTGTCTCACAAACACACACACATACACACGCATACAGTACAGGCACGTATATGCACGCACGCATGATGCACGCACGCACGCACACACCACACACACACACACACACACACACAAACAGGCATACCTGGACCACCGTGTAGGAGTGGTTAAGAATCGTCTGGCTACAAGAGTCTCTAAGTGGAATGTTTATTGCCTAGCTGAGTATCTGTTCACACACTCCTCCCTCATTGACAAGGCAGTCTGGAGCATGCTCAAGGTCTCCTCCTCCTCCCCTCTTCTCCTCTCAAATTCTCTCATCCTCACCCAACCAGTACACACACACACTGTCTGACTGAGCACTAAATCACTATAAAACACAGCAGCCCATTGAGGCAGGGAGCGATACAGTGGTCATATACACTAGATAGCCTCTCCTATTTTAACTCTGTTTTTAAATGTGGCTGGGTAAAAGATACACTTAGAAATGAGGTGCCTCATTTCCATTATGCATATTTATTACATTATATTTTTAGTCATTGCTCTCATAAAAACTATAAGGTGCTTTTGTAGATAAATACGTCACCATCATCCTTTAGGGAGATGTGTGTTGCCTTTCTCCTTTGATCAGCTCTATGATCAGGCCTAGTACTCCAGTAGAGTTAAAACAACAGGCCACCACCACCATCAGGCCAAGTACTCCAGTAGAGTTAAAACAACAGGCCACCACCACCATCAGGCCTAGTACTACAGTAGAGTTAAAACAACAGGCCACCACCACCATCAGGCCTAGTACTCCAGTAGAGTTAAAACAACAGGCCACCACCACCATCAGGCCTAGTACTCCAGTAGAGTTAAAACAACAGGCCACCACCACCATCAGGCCTAGTACTCCAGTAGAGTTAAAACAACAGGCCACCACCACCATCAGGCCTAGTACTCCAGTAGAGTTAAAACAACAAGCCACCACCACCATCAGGCCTAGTGCTCCAGTAGAGTTAAAACAACAGGCCACCACCACCATCAAGCCTGGTACTCCAGTAGAGTTAAAACAACAGGCCACCACCACCATCAGGCCTAGTACTCCAGTAGAGTTAAAACAACAGGCCACCACTACCATCAGGCCTAGTACTCCAGTAGAGTTAAAACAACAGGCCACCACCACCATCAGGCCTGGTACTCCAGTAGAGTTAAAACAACAGGCCACCACCACCATCAGGCCTAGTACTCCAGTAGAGTTAAAACAACAGGCCACCACCACCATCAGGCCTGGTGCTCCAGTAGAGTTAAAACAACATGCCACCACCACCATCAGGCCAAGTATTCCAGTAGAGTTAAAACAACAGGCCACCACCACCATCAGGCCTAGTACTCCAGTAGAGTTAAAACAACAGGCCGCCACCACCATCAGGCCTGGTGCTCCAGTAGAGTTAAAACAACAGGCCACCACCACCATCAGGCCTAGTGCTCCAGTGGAGTTAAAACAACAAGCCACCACCACCATCAGGCCTAGTGCTCCAGTAGAGTTAAAACAACAAGCCACCACCACCATCAGGCCTAGTGCTCCAGTAGAGTTAAAACAACAGGCCACCACTACCATCAGGCCTAGTGCTCCAGTAGAGTTACAACAACAGGCCACCACCACCATCAGGCCTAGTACTCCAGTAGAGTTAAAACAACAGGCCACCACCACCATCAGGCCTAGTACTCCAGTAGAGTTAAAACAACAGGCCACCACCACCATCAGGCCTAGTACTCCAGTAGAGTTAAAACAACAGGCCACCACCACCATCAGGCCTAGTACTCCAGTAGAGTTAAAACAACAGGCCACCACCACCATCAGGCCTAGTACTCCAGTAGAGTTAAAACAACAAGCCACCACCACCATCAGGCCTAGTGCTCCAGTAGAGTTAAAACAACAGGCCACCACCACCATCAGGCCTGGTACTCCAGTAGAGTTAAAACAACAGGCCACCACCACCATCAGGCCTAGTACTCCAGTAGAGTTAAAACAACAGGCCACCACCACCATCAGGCCTGGTGCTCCAGTAGAGTTAAAACAACATGCCACCACCACCATCAGGCCAAGTACTCCAGTAGAGTTAAAACAACAGGCCACCACCACCATCAGGCCTAGTACTCCAGTAGAGTTAAAACAACAGGCCGCCACCACCATCAGGCCTGGTGCTCCAGTAGAGTTAAAACAACAGGCCACCACCACCATCAGGCCTGGTGCTCCAGTAGAGTTAAAACAACATGCCACCACCACCATCAGGCCAAGTACTCCAGTAGAGTTAAAACAACAGGCCACCACCACCATCAGGCCTAGTACTCCAGTAGAGTTAAAACAACAGGCCACCACCACCATCAGGCCTAGTACTCCAGTAGAGTTAAAACAACAGGCCACCACCACCATCAGGCCTAGTACTCCAGTAGAGTTAAAACAACAGGCCACCACCACCATCAGGCCTAGTACTCCAGCAGAGTTAAAACAACAAGCCACCACCACCATCAGGCCAAGTACTCCAGTAGAGTTAAAACAACAGGCCACCACCACCATCAGGCCTAGTGCTCCAGTTGAGTTAAAACAACAGGCCACCACCACCAGCAGGCCTAGTACTCCAGTGGAGTTAAAACAACAGGCCACCACCACCATCAGGCCTAGTACTCCAGTAGAGTTAAAACAACAGGCCACCTCCACCATCAGGCCTAGTGCTCCAGTAGAGTTAAAACAACAGGCCACCACCACCATCAGGCCTAGTGCTCCAGTAGAGTTAAAACAACAGGCCACCACCACCATCAGGCCTAGTACTCCAGTAGAGTTAAAACAACAGGCCACCACCACCATCAGGCCTGGTACTCCAGTAGAGTTAAAACAACAGGCCACCACCACCATCAGGCCTAGTACTCCAGTAGAGTTAAAACAACAGGCCACCACCACCATCAGGCCTAGTACTCCAGTAGAGTTAAAACAACAGGCCACCACCACCATCAGGCCTAGTACTCCAGTAGAGTTAAAACAACAGGCCACCACCACCATCAGGCCTAGTACTCCAGTAGAGTTAAAACAACAGGCCACCACCACCATCAGGCCTAGTACTCCAGTAGAGTTAAAATAACAGGCCACCACCACCATCAGGCCTGGTGCTCCAGTAGAGTTAAAACAACAGGCCACCACCACCATCAGGCCTAGTGCTCCAGTAGTGTTAAAACAACAAGCCACCACCACCATCAGGCCTAGTACTCCAGTAGAGTTAAAACAACAGGCCACCACCACCATCAGGCCTGGTGCTCATGTGGAGTTAAAACAACAGGCCACCACCACCATCAGGCCTAGTGCTCCAGTAGAGTTACAACAACAGGCCACCACCACCATCAGGCCTAGTACTCCAGTAGAGTTAAAACAACATGCCACCACCACCATCAGGCCTAGTGCTCCAGTAGAGTTAAAACAACAGGCCACCACCACCATCAGGCCTAGTACTCCAGTAGAGTTAAAACAACAGGCCACCACCACCATCAGGCCTGGTGCTACAGTAGAGTTAAAACAACAGGCCACCACCACCATCAGGCCTAGTACTCCAGTAGAGTTAAAACAACAGGCCACCACCACCATCAGGCCTAGTGCTCCAGTAGAGTTAAAACAACAGTCCACCACCACCATCAGGCCTAGTGCTCCAGTAGAGTTAAAACAACAGGCCACCACCACCATCAGGCCTGGTGCTCCAGTAGAGTTAAAACAACAGGCCACCACCACCATCAGGCCTAGTACTCCAGTAGAGTTAAAACAACAGGCCACCACCACCATCAGGCCTAGTGCTCCAGTAGAGTTAAAACAACAGGCCACCACCACCATCAGGCCTAGTGCTCCAGTAGAGTTAAAACAACAGGCCACCACCACCATCAGGCCTGGTGCTCCAGTGGATTGACTAGTGTTCCATTATTAAAGTGAGCAGTGATTCCAAGCCTCTGTATACAGGGCAGCAGCCTCTATGGAGCAGGGTTGCATAATCGGGTGGAAGCCGGTATGGCTATTTAACAGTCTGAACTCCTTAAGATAAAAGCTGTTTTTCAGTCTCTCGGTCCCAGCTTTGATGCACCTGTACTGACCTCACCTTCTGGATGATAGCGGGGTGAACAGGCCATGGCTCGGTGGTTATTTTCCTTTATTATCTTTTTTGCCTTCCTGTGACATCGGGTGCTGTAGGTGTCCTGGAGGGCAGGTAGTTTGCCCCCGGTGATTTTTTGGGTTACAGGGGGTGCAGTTGCTGTACCAGGCGGTGATAGTGCCTGACAGGAAGCTCTCAATTGTGCGTCTCTAAAAGTTTGTGAGGGCTTTAGAGACCAAGCCAAATTTCTTCAGCCTCCTGAGGTTGAAGAGGCCCTATTGCGTGGTATGTCAGTGATGTGTACGCCGAGGAACTTGAAGCATTCCACATTCTCCACTGCGGTCCCGTTGAAGTGGATAAGGGCGTTCTCCCTCTGCTGTTTACTGAGTACACGATCAGCTCCTTTATTTTGTTGATGTTGAGTGAGAGGTTATTTACTGGCACCACTCTCCCAAGGCACTCACCTCCTCCTTGTAGGCTGTCTCGTAATTGTTGGTAATCAGGCCTACTACTGTTGTTTCATCTGCAAAATTGATAATTGAGTAGGAGGCGTGCATGGCCACGCAGTCATGGGTGAACAGGGAGTACAGGACGGGGCTGAGCACGCACCCTTGTGGGGCCCCTGTGTTGAGGATCAGTAAATACCTTTTCACGACAGGAAGTTATAGAAATGTTTTGTGTAGAACAGATATGAGTCTCTGACATATGGAATAGGGACTTTTAGCAGCTCTATGCCATTTTCTATCTACAACATACTGAACATGAACCCTTCCTAAACAGCCCCAGAGGGACACCATGTGTGTGAAACAGGGTTTTTCTGCAGCCAGCTCTTCATCCTACAGTATGTGTCTGTTTGACAGATTATAGATTACAGAGACTGGAGGCAGCCTTTAAATGCACCTGTAAGGGCAGAGTAATGCCCTTGTCCTTTTCCTCTGTAGGTCCTTTACACAACATTTTTGCCACATATAATCTATGCTCTACATGAGCCCACAGTAAGTATGCACTTATCATGTCAATATGACTTTGGGACAAAAGGACTTCTCTGCCACATAGGTTCTTTGTTTTTCTGTCAGTGAGAGGTCAGGTATGATATGTAGTGTACAGGTATGCCTATGGTTTTCCTGTTGCGCATTGCTACTATTCTCACACGCCAGTGTTTGCAGAGACACTGCAGGCCTATTGGCTGCCTTGGGCTTCCAAGCCGCCATGCTGACAAGAAGTTGTCTAACCCTGGAGTGTAAACTATGTGTTTACTCCTTGCTACAGGGTCACGACAATACCCTCCTCCCCCTGATAGGAATCACAGATGCCTCCTTAGCTTCTCTCTCTCTCTCTCTCTCTCTCTCTCTCTCTCTCTCTCTCTCTCTCTCTCTCTCTCTCTCTCTCTCTCTCTCTCTCTCTCTCTCTCTCACTCGCTCCCTCTCTACCCCCTCCCCTCGCTCTCTCTCTCTCTCTAGGCCGGTGTGTAATACCATGCTCCAGATAGATAGCTTTATTGGCATTTGAATTAGATGTGTATCAAAGTAATTACCCAGCCTTCCTGCCTCTGGGCAAGACACTCATTGACAAATACGTGTCAATGCTGGATCATCTCTGGCCATGTAGACAATAAGAGGGGAACACACACACACACCATGCATATAGGCACACACACAAACACGCACATCCCACACACACCGTGCATGCACACACACACATCACACACACGAACGTACGTGAGGATTTTGTTATGTCTAGTTTTCACAAGGAAAGGAATGTGTTAGGAATGTGTGTGGTATGATTGTGGATTTTCAGGAGCCTGAATGACCTTGAATCATAGGACTGAATGTTTGCCAGAAGAAAATGTGTTTAAAGCTAGTAGGCCTACTGTACTAGTGCAGTAACTAGAGAGAAGACTTGTTTTCATACGCATTTTTTCACTTGAGAAGAAATACTGAACCTAATATCTTTAGATGCGAAATTGCTTGGCCCAAGAAAGTCTCTTCTTCTTATTGGTGTTGTGAGTGTTCAGTGACCAGCCGGAGGAAGACGACACGACAGCACCTTCCTCAGGGGATAGGTACTCAGTGTAAAGCCAATTAGTACACACCTGGGCCCACTAATTGGCTTGGTGTCTCCCTCTATACAGTCGTGGCCAAAAGTTTTGAGAATGACACAAATATTTATTTTCACAGATTCTGCTGCCTCAGTTTGGCAATTGAACTGAATCAACAAAAAAAACATTTCCACTGCATTTCATCCCTTGCCACAAAAGGACCAGCTGACATCATGCCAGTGATTCTCTCATTAACACAGTGTTGATGAGGACAAGGCTGGAGATCACTCTGTCATGCTGATTGAGTTCGAATAACAGACTGGAAGCTTCAAAAGGAGGGTGGTGCTTGGAATCATTGTGCTTCCTCTGTCAATCATGGTTACCTGCAATGAAACACGTGCCGTCATCATTGCTTTGCACAAAAAGGGCTTCACAGGCAAGGATATTGCTGCCAGTAAGATTGCACCTAAATCAACCATTTATCGGATCATCAAGAACTTCAAGGAGAGCGGTTAAATTGTTGTGAAGAAGGCTTCAAGGTGCCCAAGAAAGTCCAGCAAGCGCCAGGACCGTCTCCTAAAGTTGATTCAGCTGCGGGTTCGGGGCACCACCAGTACAGAGCTTGCTCAGGAATGGCAGCAGGCAGGTGTGAGTGCATCTGCACACACAGTGAGGCGAAGACTTTTGGAGGATGGCCTGGTGTCAAGAAGGGCAGCAAAGAAGCCACTTATCTCCAGGAAAAACATCAGTGACAGACTGATATTCTGCAAAAAGTACAGGGATTGGACTGCTGATGTCACGTTCGTCATAATAACACTCAGACCAAAGCGCAGCGTGTAATCGGTTCGACATGTTTTATTGAAGTGAACCGCACAAAAAAAACATAAAGAATCAACGAAACGTGACGTTCTGGAGGGCTCACAGGCATCTACACAAAAACAAAATCCCACAAAACACAGTGGGGAAATGGCTGCCTAAATATGATCCCAATCCCAATTAGAGACAATGATAAACAGCTGCCTCTGATTGGGAACTATACCAGGCCAACATAAAAATAAAACACCTAGATAGGAACAACCCCCCCTCCCCTAGTCACACCCGACCTAAGGAATAAAAAGGCTCTCTATGGTCAGGGCGTGACAGCTGAAGACTGGGGTAAAGTCATTTTCTCTGATGAATCCCCTTTCTGAATGTTTGGGGCATCCGGAAAAAATCTTGTCCGGAGAAGACAAGGTGAGCGCTACCATCAGTCCTGTGTCATGCCAACAGTAAAGCATCCTGAGACCATTCATGTGTGGGGTTGCTTCTCAGCCAAGGGAGTGGGCTCACTCACAATTTTGTCTAACACAGCCATGAATAGCACATCCTCTGAGAGCAACTTCTCCTAACCATCCAGGAACAGTTTGGTAACAAACAATGGCTTTTCCAGCATGATGGAGCACCTTGCCATAAGGCAAAAGTGATAACTAAGTGGCTCGGGGAACAAAATATTGATATTTTGGGTCTATGGCCAGGAAACTCCCCAGACCTTAATCCCATTGAAAACTTGTGGTCAATCCTCAAAAGGTGGGTGGACAAACAAAAACCCACAAATTCTGACAAACTCCAAGGATTGATTATGCAAGAATGGGCTGCCATCAGTCAGGATGTGGCCCAGAAGTTAATTGACAGCATGCCAGGGCGGATTGCAGAGGTCTTGAAAAAGAAGAGTCAACACTGCAAATATGGACTCTTTGCATCAACTTCATGTAATTGTCAATAAAAGCCTTTGACGCTGATGAAATGCTTGTAATTATACTTCACTATAACATAGTAACATCTGACAAAAATATCTAAAGACACTGAAGCAGCAAACTTTGTGGAAATTAATATTTATGTATAGGTGTGCCAGGAGAAGAGCTGGGGATGAATTGGGATCAGACACGGGGATCTGTGAGGACATCAGACTTTCCTACCTCAGAGAAAGTGTCTTCATCTGATGCACCTTGGCTCTATGTTAAACAAGGCAGGCTAAAGATAGAGGGAAGCGTTCCCCATGTAAATATGATGTGTAGACGATAGCCGGTTGTTGTTTTGTGTTCCCTTTTTGGCCACAGCCTTTTGGTCAGCTGCTTAGTTTATGTTTATTATTTTTACGCTATTGTTTCAGCGTTGGACCCTACCTTGTACTGGGCTTATTTTATCGGGCGAAAGAAACCCTGTTTAGTGACAATACAAAAGAAAAGGAACCACAACCACTGCCTCCGGTCTGTTAATTTCATGCCTCCCTCCAGTGTTAGAGTATTTCGGACGAGCTGATCCGTCACAGTGTATTTTAGTAGTGGTTTCTTTGCAGCTATTCGACCATGAAGGCCTGATTCACGCAGTCTCCTCTGAACAGTTGATGTTGAGATGTGTCTGTTGAACTTTTGAAGCATTTATTTGGGCTGCAATCTGAGGGGCAGTTAACTCTAATGAATGTATCCTCTGTAGCAGAAGTAACTCTGGGTCTTCCTTTCCTATGGCGGTCCTCATGAGAGCCAGTTTCATCATAGCGCTTGATGGTTTTTGCAGCTGCACTTAAAGAAACTTTAAAAGTTCTTGAATTTTTCCAGATTGACTGACCTTCATATCTTAAAGTAATGATGGACGGTCGTTTTTCTTTGCTTATTTGAGCTGTTCTTGCCATAATATGGACTTGGTCTTTTACCAAATAGGGCTATCTTCTGTATACCACCCCTACCTTGTCATAACAGAACTGATTGGCTCAAACGCATTAAGAAGGAAAGAAATTCCACAAATTAACTTTTAACAAGGCACATCTGTTAATTGAAATGCATTCCAGGTCACTTCCTCATGAAGCTGGTTGAGAGATTGCCAAGAGTATGCAAAGCTGTCATGAAGGCAAAGGATGGCTACGTTGAAGAATCTAAAATTTAAAATATATTTTGATTTGTTTGACACTTTTTTGGTTCCTACATGATTCCATATGTGTTATTTCATAGTTTTGATGTCTTCACTATTATTGTACAATGTAGAAAATAGTAAAAAAAATAAAGAAAACCCTGGAATGAGTAGGTGTGTCCAAACTTTTGACTGATACTGTATATCATAAGATATCTTGTTGTAATTACAATTATTCTGAAGACCAATGTATCCTTAACTACAACAACGTTCTCAGTAATGGTTACAGAAACATTTCACTTCCTATGACTGATATGTGCTTGGCTGAATGCACCGACTCTAAGTTGCTAAACAAGAACGCACGCTAAATGACCAAAATGTAAACATGAACTTGCAAAGAACAATGGGTAATATGTCACTAGGTAATTACAGTAATATGCTGTAATTGTAATTAGTACTGTGATTAGTAACTCACTTGGTACTGTAATTTCTGCCAATAAGTTACTGTACATTTTACAGGAAATGTCTTACAGTGTAACCAAACACCATACGTAGGCCTAAGCAGAGTCACTTTTTCACTGTTGTTATTCTCATCAGGCAAAGACAGTCTGTTTCAAATTAGCGGTCCCTGTAGAGTCTTCTTCTTAGAAGATAGAATCTGCAGGCTGACTGGTCTTTGAGGATGAACAAGCGAGAGAGAGAGAGAGAAAGAGGGGGAGAGAGAAAGAAAAAGAGAACAAGAGACAGCGAGAGAGAGCTGAGTATGGAAGGAAGGAGGGATGAGGAAGCGTTAGTAGAGAGTTAGGAATGCGTTGTGGAGTGTTCCATGATTCCGGGTGAGTTATGTAATGATGGGTGCATATGTCAGCTTCACAGCTGTGGAGCAACAATCACACACAGCTGAAGGCTACAGAGAGAGGGAGAGAGAGAGAAAGAGGGAAACAGCGAAAGAGAGAGAGAGGGAGAGGACATGAGGGAGGAGAGTGTGAGGAAGAAAGGGGGAATAGAGAGACAGAGAAGTGCTTGAGGGAGGAAGAGAGAGAGGGGGGAGGGTGAGAAAGAGTGATAGAAGAAGAGAGAGAGCGTAGCGCATTGCCTTGCCAAGATAATAATCTGTTTCCAATCCTCCTCCTGTCCCTCCTGTCCTCTCCTCTGCTCACTACCCCTCCTCAGCTGATGAGATAAGGCCTGCAGAGTAGGTATGGATGTGGAGGAG